>NC_028358.1:24537039-24567587 GCF_000741045.1 Vigna radiata var. radiata | reverse complement strand
GCCAATAATATAAGATGAATTCAAAGAAGTACGAACCCTCCACTACAAGACATAAAGAAAACATTGTTAATATTAACAACAAATTACCCAACTAAATAAAAGTAAGAAACTTTATGTTACCTTTGGGATTCCGGAAGCCATTCCAACTGAACACAAAATCAAAACACCAAAGAGCCCAAATATCAATATTTGGTTAGGGTTTAAAAAAATAAAATTAACACCTAAACAACAACATTATAATGAGAAGCGAAATGATACACAAAAACCCAAACCACCAAAACGCGACAATGGCAGCAAATGACGAAACAAACACGAAGCCCAACCAAACCAAAAACGACATACCCACACTACGGGCTTACCTTCTCAATGATCGCCTTTCCCTGGTTGAGATAAAACGAAAGGAACGCAACAATGGAGATGGTGGCAAACGAAGAACAAAGATGTTGGAGAGAAGGCGAAACTGTTCTCAGTAAAAGTGAAACGAAAATGAAACCGCCAATTCCAAAATGATATTCAAAGTTTCATTATTCCACTTCTACCCCCGTCACTTTATTAAAAAGCTGTTTCAATATATAAAAAATCACCCAATAGAAATTTGACACCTGGACGGTGTCAAATTTATGTCAAATGTGGGTGTCAAACAAACATTTTCCTTATATTTTACTCTTGAAAGATCATTGTATATTATAGACAGTCCAATCAATGAGTATAACGGTAAGAGTAAGCAACTTGGCATCGAAAGAGTTGCATTCATTTACACAAAAAGTGTCACATCAGTTTTTTTATGAGAATAACAATTTGGGTCATACAATCTAAATTTTGCACTAGTGTTTATAAATTTATTATAGGACAATGATATTTTAACACCATTTTTTGACACTATTTTGACACTGCACACGTGTCAAGATGTGATTGGACGATTTCAAATTAAAAAAGTTGAGCCAAGGGTATATTTGGAAGAGAAAAACCAAAGTTTATTTTTTAATTTGAAATCGTCTAACCACATTTTGACACGTGTGCAGTGTCAAAAAATGGTGTTAAAATTTTATTTTCCTTTATTATATTAAAAGTCCTCCATGTGTAGCTTGTCGTAGAATAATAATAATACTAAGTGCTACCACTGAGATACTTTAAATAAAAATTTCCCTTTGAAGTTTACCGATAAAAAGGATTTACACTTGAATGAAATAATTGTTAGGATTTTAAAATGAGTTAAAAATCTCAGTAGATAAAAATAGATAAAATGACTAGTATATAAATGAAAATATGCTAAATCGTGTATTTTTCTTTTATGTCTATATGAATTACAAGTGGAAGAGAGTTGCTGTTTTTATCACATAAATTAAAGAGGTAGTAGTACAATTACACGCGTCTACGTGTCAGTTACGTTCATTTGACACGACAAAATGTCAATAATTTTTTAAATTATGTAATTTGATTGGTTGAAAAAGTTTATCAATAAGACCCACTGTGTGTCACTTGAATGTTCAAGTAAAAAAGCGTGTCAAAGTATAATTATTCAAATTAAAGAGTTAGTATCTCATCAACTCCCAGAAAACATGATTTGTATAAGAATGTTAGTGTTAACCATTGATGTCATTAGATGAGTCTTGTCAGAATCTTTGAAAGGTAAAGGAGGAAACTGACGCGTTTGATACAGGGAGTAGAAGAGAAAAATGTCTATGTTCTGATTCTAGAAAGGTCTAATAGGCAATTTTGTCCCCATTTTGATTGACAAATCTCAATTTAGTCCCTCTTTATTAAAGTGTTTTAAATTGGTCCTAACTTTTAAAATATTGAGTCAGATTAGTCCCTTTCGTTAAATAGAACTAAACGGAGTTAATGGGCTGATGATCTGGCAGCAACATGTCATAACTTAGTTGTGCGGTGTGAGGTGTTATTTAATAACAAAGTTTTATTTTTAAGATAGGATTTTTTAATTAGGGAAAGATGGGGAACTGCCACATGGTAGCCTCTTCCCCCACCCAAAAAATTAGGGTTTGCAATTTCTCTGGACCTGCATCGTCATGAAAGGGGAGGGATTTCGATGGAGGTGTGAAGATGGCTTTGTTGATAGCCTGGGGATTTTGCAATTTGGGGTCGAAGACGAAGACTAATGCAATTTTGTGCTACGGTTCATCGCGATTGGGTTCTTCCTCCTAGCTACTAATTTCGCGAAGAAGGAAGAAGATGTGATTTAGGGTTCCTGATGGTGCGAGGCTCGCGCATTTGGTTCGCGAGAGTTCACAAATCTGCGTTTCTGGGTTTTTTGTTGTCCTTTGCGTTTCCTTGGTAGGTTGATGGTTGCAGGCGAGGGTGATGAAGATGAATGTGAGTCGTGAAGGAGGAGAAGATGCTCACGCAACAAAGGCTCGCGGTCTCTAAACTCGCGGCGTCTTGGGTTTCCTATGATTGACGACATCAATGGAAGATGCGGCGTGATGATGATGGTAGCGGTGCGAAGTGTGTGTCATGGAGATTGAAGGCTTTGTGGCGGCTTGCACTTCTCGTTGGGTTGTGAAGGTGGTTGGCTTAGGGTTTTTGTGGCGACGCGACAACGACAACGAGGCGGTGACGGCTTATGGTTTTCGTGGCAGTGCGACAGTGGCAATGGCTAGGGTTTCATGCCTGATGGAAATTAAGGTTGAAGGTAGAAGACAAACCTTAGGTTCTAACACCGCAGCAAGGATTATGACACGTTACCACTAACCGGTGCCAGATCATCACCCTGTTAACTCCATTAGGTTATATTTAACAGAAGGGACTACTTTGACTCAAAAATTTAAAACTAAAGATTCATTTCAAACACTTTTGTAATGAGGGACTAAATTGATATTTGACAACCAAACTAAGAACAAAGTTGGCTATTAAACCTTCTAAAAGAAGAACTTAAAAGAAAAAAGAACATTAAAATTTTGGAAGAAAATACCTGAAAAAAAAAAAACATTAAAATTTTGAAAAGGAATACTAAAAAAAATCATAATTGATGTAAGTCATAAATTTTTTTAATAAAACATTAAAATATTTAGCATTTATAAAGTCTAATTGGTATAAATCATAAATATTTAGAAAATCTTTTATTTTTGGAAGATTTTATAACCTGCAAATAACCTTCATCAAATATAACTTTTTTTCAAGTGATTTATCATTTATAAGTCTAATTTTTGTGAAATTTCAGATGAGATAGTATTCATAATATTTATTTAAATAAAACTGTTTACTATTCAGATAACATATTATTTGTAATTTATTCAAATAAGAATAATTAGGAATTTTGTCACGTCCTATTTAATGCTCCATTTTAGTGGAGTACACATGTCGTGCTTCTCCAAATTTCCCATGTAAGTAGGAGACAAGCCATGCAGTGTATTTAATTCTCCACCCTTCGGAAACCGTGTGGTAGCAGAGGGAATGTGGGTTTCCAAAAAATGGAAAACAGGTGGCAAGCAGGAAATGGGTCGTTCGGTTTTTGGGGGTTGTATTTAAAGTGGGATTTTAAATCTGACACCACTTTCTGCATGCAACCTTTCCTCTTCATCTTCCAGAAACACCATTTTTCTCCTCCTTCTCTCTAAAACCTTCGAATTTCTCTCTAGATTTCTGATCATTCTCTTTCTCCGATCATCAAACTATCTTTAGATTAATTCTTCCCGGTGATAAGAGTTTTCCTTTGCACCGATCAGATTTCCATTTGAACCGGTAAGTATTTATGCCCTTTTGAAGTTCCTTGTCTTCTTGCATGCACGCACCCTTTTAGCTTGCATGTGTTTGTTAATTCATTTCTCTAAATCCATTTTTGTGTATTTGATGCAACTATGGATGCCTCCACCAATCAGACCTTGGATTTTGGAAACCATAGAGTTAGTTGCTGCCAAGAACTTAGAGGTCTAGATTTAATTATGATTATGTCATATGAGTGGATGCATGATTTAATAAGTATATGTTTGATGATTTTAATTGTATGTTGAAATATTGTATGTTGTTTGAATAACATGTTTGATGTTGGGTATGTAGTCATAAATTCTCTAACTTAGTGAAATTCTGGAATCTGAAACCGAGGGTCATTAGGACTGTTCGGTTTTCCCCAAAGACGTTCGGTCTTGACTGGATCCTCTTCTGTATGAAATCAGTTGATGACCGATCGGTCTTATAAGTGTTTATATAGAGTCCCTTACTACTTTGCTTAGTTAGCCTTTCACACAAATCAAGATAGTTTTCCCTCTCGGTTTTAGTATATAAACATGTAACTATATATTTAAAAACGTTCGGTCTTACACTGAGCGTTCGGTCATTAAAGTACTCGATCATAGACTAAGTACTCCTTGATTTTATTCAAAATATTCTTTAAAGAGTACTCGGTCTTGAAGTACTCGGTCATGAATCATTATTTGGTCATTTAAGTGTTCAGTCTTAGACTAGCACTTAGTCTTTGAAGTACTTGGTCTCACATTAACACTATTTCTTTGGAAGAGTGCTCGGTCTTATAATGACACTTGATTTTACCAAGGGTGTTCGGTCTTGTACTGGCACTTGGTCTATTGAAGAGAACTCTTTTATTTTAAAAAGCATTCGGCTGAGTTTTATAGTATTCGGTATCACTAAAGTTTCCTCAGTTGATTGACTGTTCGGTCATTCTCATAAATTATCTATATTGGCTCGGTCTTAAAAAGTCCTCGGTTCCCTTATGTGTTTGACCGTTCGTCACTTCCTAAAATACCTTTTTACATACTCTGTTTTTCTTCTCGATATTTGACCGTTCGATCATCTCCTTAAAAATACGTGTCATATATATATATATATATATATATATATATATATATTAAAGAATTGTTCTAAAGGTGATGGGTATGTCATAAGACCGGATGGTCATTTTAGGACTAACCTCGGGTGGCAGCTGATGTATGAATGCCAGTTAATACACCACACCGGGTGCTAAAAACGTCGAGCTACATTGTTCATACCGTCCGGACAGAGTCTAAGTGGTCGGTCTTTATAGTTAAAAGTTTGGTTCTTACTTTCGATTACTTGTATGATGAATGTATGATTGGAATGTTGTTTTGATTATACTACTGTGATGTTTGAATGAATGTGAGTTTGGAATAATTAAATTACATAAGCCCTGCAGTTGGAGCAACCTGAGGACAGTGTTGGACCATCCGATCCTTAGTTAGGTTTTAATTACTATCTTGTGTATATAACCGTACATTCTTTTATATTCTGTAAAACCGTTCGGTACGTCTTTTGTTTTAGGCCGTTCGGTAGTATATGAATCTTAGACCGTTCGATCTCTCAATGTACATTTTATCTCTTGTACAACTTCAAATTCCATGTAATAATTACGTTTTCTTCTTCTTACTTTCTTATTCTTTACTTTACTGTTCTTTATTATTATTTTTGTTAACTCTTAAAATAATTATAATTTGCAACTTATTGGGATGTTACAAATTTCAACTTTCATTTTAACCCATGGTTATAAAAAAAAAGTCTTCAATTTTGAAATACTTTTTAGAATTTTTAAAAAAAATTAAAACTATGTTGTTTAAAATTATCTTTATATATTCAATCTAAACTATTAAATAATCAATGTGTCTTTTGTTATGAATAAATTTATATAGTTATTTATTTTTTTTAGATATTAATATTAGTGATTCTAATTTAAATTTATAATTTTTATCATTTTAATAAATGATATTATCAATTTTTGTTTTAAATTTTTATTCAAATTATTTAACAACAAATATTTTGATACATTTAAGTAAAAACTAATTTAGAATATTAAACTAAATAATAATTTAAATTATAATTTTTTAATTTTATTATCAAATAATTTAATCATTATTAAATAATTTGAAATATTATTAACTTTAAATAAGAAAATTCATTAAAATGTAATAGTTTTAAAAATTATTATATTATTTGAAAGATACAAAATAATTTTAACATATTATTTTATTCACAAGTGCATTGCAACTCAATTTAATATGTTATTTAATATCTAATTGAATAAAAATAAATTCTCTTAAAATTCTGTTGTATGGAGTTTTTTTTTTCGCTCAATATAACAGGAGTAATATGGAATTATATGTGTTTAGTTTTTTTATAAGGTAAAAATTAATAAATTATAATTATAAAAATAAATATAAATAATTTTTATAATTAAATATAATTTCAATATTTTAATTTTTTGGAAGTAATTTTTTATTATAAATAATTATTTTAATTATAAAAATAATTAAACTTCAAAAAATATTTCAAATAAAATAAATTATTGTTTAAGATACAAATAAATAAAAGTCTCACCTTAAATAAAACAAAAAGATATACATAATTCATATACACACGAGACATCTTTATTTATAAATATTTTTAAGGAATGTTACTAAAAACAAATCTTTGATAGTTTGGATCAAAGCATACAATATTTTTTCAGATAAAAATCTTTCTAAGTTTACCTTTCTACAATTGGTATTAAAGCTGATAGTTTAGTCTAGCTGACCCGCTTAGATAAATAGGTCTATTCACTTAAAACATAGATAATATCATACAATTTTAGAGATATATGTGTATTTACTTTCCTAAAAATTAATAAATTAATCATTTTACTTTTCCTAAAAAGTAAAATTTAAAATATAAAAAAATTAAGCTTTAAGAATTATCAAATAAAAAAGAATTAAATTAAGAAAAATCACTTAAAAAATAAAATTGATAAAATAGTTATTTTAGTTTAAAAATATTTACATAAAATATATAATAAAAAATAAATATATTTATTTCCATTACCCAACCCTAGAAGCAAATATATAAAATGTTATAGTCGAGTAAGGAGCATTGAATGAAGAGAACACTAGCTATAATATAGATAGCTTAATTATAGAAATCTCTAGAACACAACATCTCAGATTATTTATTTTGGTGTACACACTTTATTTAGTACACATGATTCCCAATCAAATTTTTAACAATAATAATTGTTCTTTTTGTCTATTATGATTAATGTCCCAGAAATTAATAATTTAAATTCCTATGATAGGAAATGACTTTTTCTTAATCATAAAGGAGTTAATTTGCGGCACATTTAAATTTAGTAAGATTAAGAAAACCTTTTAAGGATTAATGTAAGTTTTTTATATTATTAAAAAAACTAATTCAAACAAATTAACGTCTGAAACAATTTTATTGCTTCATAAAGATACACAATGCAAATTTTATTAAAATTCTTTAGATTAATAAGTATTAAAAGTATTTAATCTTATTATTAAAATTTTATAAGATATTGAGTTTAAGAATATTCGTGGTTCAATGTTTTCTATTCAGACTTTAGAGGACATATTAGTGCCACCGTATACATGAACCATGCAATAATAATCTTTAATAGGCAAAGTAAAAGAAAAGAAAAAAAAAAAAAAAAGCAAAAGGAAAGAAGAACAAATAGGTTTGATAATTCCAGATCTGAGACGGAACCTCTTTCTCTTTCTCAGGTTTTCTAAATCTTATATCTGTTCAAAGTTTCTCTGTCTCCCTATTCGTTATACACCACGCCAAATCAATATACTTCAGGTAATTCTGTTTTTTCTTTTGTTTTTATGCTGAATTTGTTTGTTCTGGTAAACAATTTTCATTGGGTTTGCGACCTACTAAGCTGGAGCTCAAGACTAAGTTAGACTGGTGGTGATAATCATCCTTTATATGTAATTGGAAAGACACATGTCATGAATTTCAGAAGTTTGTGGGGTTTGGTTGGATATTCTCAGGGGTTTCAGTTTAGGGTTGATTATGCAAATTTTGGGGTTTTGGAAATTTAAACTTGGATGAAATCCCAGTGAAACTTTTTGAGAAATTTTTGTTTGATCTTGATGTATATGAGGTAGGAGGGAGGAAGAAAGATGATGGGGGAGAAGTTTTGTGTGAACGAAGAAGACAAGGGTGTGTTGGAGTCTGTGTTAGGTGCAGAGGCTGTTGCGTTTTTCATTTCAGCACTTTCCAATAATGTTTTTTCCAGCGTTGTTGCTCCTTCTGTCGGTGCTGACTCCACCCTCCGTCAGAGGTTGTGCCAGCTTGTTGAGGGTTCCAAGTGGAACTATGCAGTGTTCTGGCAAGTTGCTGGCTTGAAATCTGGTGGTTCTGCCTTGATTTGGGGTGACGGGCATTGCAGTGATCCCAAAGGGAAGAGGAGTTCAATGGGGAAAGACGATGAGCAGGAGGTTAGAAAGATGGTGCTGCAGAAGCTTGATGCCTGTTTTGGTGGGTGTGTGTCGAAAGAGGCTAATTATGCAAGACTGGATAGGTTGTCTGATTTGCTAATGTTTTACTTATCCTCAATGTGTTACATATTCGGTTTTGATTCGCCATGTGGTCCTGGGAGTTCATTCAAATCTGGTAAATTGATTTGGACATCTGATGTTGCCGGTTGTTTGAATCAATTAGAATCTAGATCATTTCTAGGGAAAGTGGCTGGTCTTCAAACTGTTGTTTTTGTTCCTCTGAAATCTGGGGTGGTGGAGCTTGGTTCGAATGAAGTGGTGTCTGAAGAACAGGGTTTTGTGGAGATGGTGAAGACAGCATTTGGGGAATCCAGTCCCGGGCAGACTAAGGTGTTTCCGAAGATTTTTGGGCACGAATTAAGCCTGGGGGATACAAAATCTCAGTCTATAACCATTAGTTTCTCCCCAAAGGTGGAAGATGATCCTGGTTTTACTTCTGACTCTTTTGAAGTTCAAGGACTGGGGTTGAACCATGCGTATGGAAATTCATCCAATGGAACTTTGGGGGACAGTAGTGAAGGGAAGATGTTCCCTCAATTGAATCAAATGATGGGTGGAAATTTTAATGCCCAAGCAAGGGTTCCTTGTCTAGATCTCGGTAATGAAGACACGTCCTCAATTCATGCAGATGAGAGGAAGCCCAGAAAAAGAGGTAGAAAACCTGCCAATGGGAGAGAGGAACCACTGAATCATGTTGAAGCAGAGAGACAGAGACGTGAGAAGCTTAACCAGAGGTTTTATGCCTTAAGAGCTGTTGTCCCCAATATATCTAAAATGGACAAGGCATCTTTGCTTGGTGATGCCATTACCTTCATCACTGATCTCCAGATGAAGATCAAAGTGTTGGAAGCTGAGAAGAACATGATTAACAACAAGGACCAGAGGTTATCCTTGCCAGATATGGATTTTCAGGAAAGAGAGGATGACACAGTTGTGACAGTGAGATGCCCTTTAGATACTCACCCTGTTTCTGATGTAGTTAAAACTTTCAGGGAGCATCAAATTGTGGCTCAAGACACCAATGTTTCTACTACAGATGATAAAATCATTCATACATTCTCCATAAGAACTGAGGGAGGGGAGGCTGCTGCCATACAGTTGAAAGAAAAGCTTGAAGCGGCCCTATCCAAAAATTGACCATGAGATCATATTTATGTAGCATCGTCTTCTTAGAATTACCCTCAGTTTGTCTGATAGGCTGACATATGATTGTTCTTAGTGTTATTTGTTACTTGTAATCCGTTTTAAAATGTGTTCAGATCATCATCAATAACCTTAATTATGTACCTAAGTAAATTAGTGGTTGAATTTCAGATGATGGATAATACAAGTTGAACTATATTTTCTATAACCATCAATCTATAAGCCAAAAAAATGCCTAACATCGGATCATCATATGTACTGTGCATTCTTCTGCTATTTGCATTACCCATTCTTTGTTGGGCTGCGCCTGAACACTAGCTATAATTATGTATATATTGCATCATTGTATTTTATGTAGTACGTTTAAGTGGGTAATTATTAACTGGATAATGATATTTAGACAACATTTTTTTGACAATATTTGAACATTGATTACGTGTCAATACGTAATCAATGTTCAAATATTGTCAAAAAAATGTTGTCTAAATATCATTATCCTTATTAATTACTGAGATGGAAAAGTGATTACGAGAAAGAGATCCGAATGGTTTTAAGGATAATTCTAAAATTGATTGTTGGAAATTTGAATCTCTCAAATTAAATTACCATAAATTCCTAATTTGAGATGGTTCAAGTATAAAAGTAATATATAAGATTATGCTCTTCTGCGTTTACCAAGACCAAGTTTTTGTTAGCTAAGGAGGATTTCAATGTTAACTTAGTAAATTTTAATGCACAAAAATAAGTTTTGATGAAGCAATGGATGACGACGTTAGGAAATTTGCAAGATCACTTTTGATAACATTCCCCTAAAGGAAAACAACATAAGTGTGAATATTTGTTTATGAGAGATGAATACGGATTAAATAAACAATTCAGCTAGACAAAAATTGATAATATCAAAGTAAATTCTCGAGGGAAAAGAATGTGAATAATTAAAAAAGATAATTACGAATATAAAGAAAAGAAAAATAGGTTTGACTCTTGTAGGAACAAAAGAAAAACTTCTTCAAAGATGAAGAAATCGTTTTCCTCGATAAATGTTCAAGAAAAAGTCATTACTTGTGTTCAAGAGTCAAAGACACAATTCAAAGTAGATAATAATCTAAACACGTATTTTTCTTACAAACTCATATTTCAAAAGATATTTACAAAAAGTGGAGATGGTTATGTATGGTTTATGAGTCCAACATTCTTCTCCTAAATTATATCTAAATGTTCCTCTATTACATACAATGAGAGATTTAGAATACAATCTCTTTGGCTTAAAATTTGAATAGAAAAAGAGAAAATATTTGAAATTTAAAATTCAAAAAAAAAAAAAGTCTCCCATGTATAATCGGACACGTCTTCCTTTTGTTTTGTTGACTCTTTTTTATGGAAAATATATAAGTTAAATGAAGTATTGATCTTCTATTCTTGGTGCCTTCTTATACATGTTTTCTGGAGATATATTTAAACTTGACAAAATCTAACTAAATTTTTACTATTTATACCATACTAAAAAAGTGACTCCTAATTACACTCTTATCATAGTTGTTTTTTTTTTTTTTTTTTTAATTTGCTGCTCACTTTTTTTCTTGTCTATCATCAACTCATAATAAATCCTGAAAGGTGGATAAATAACATGTTTAGTAGGTAAAGTTTGATTTTTTACGAGCGACAATTTCACTCTTTGATTTAACTGGTGCGTTTAAATGAGAATATCTTTATACATGAATATCCATTTATTGGATGAAAACTAGTAATGCTCAAAGAAGTTGTAATGACAAACGTTAAGAGTAAATAAATAGTTTTAGATTATATGCCTTTTGATAATTTTGATTTTGAATGTTAGTTTTCGTTTTCGTTTTGAAGAAATTATTTGTTGAACTTATTTGTTTTTTTTTTTTTGTTGAACTTGTTTGTTATTGTTGTTTAATTGAATTTGTTTGTTGTTGTCGTTTGATTGAACTTGTTTGTTGTTTGTTACATTTCTTTGTTGTTGATCCTATATATTGTTCATAGTTCATGTTTTATAAAATACAAAAAACTGAAATTTGTTATTTTTCTGCTTTTCAGGTCTCGTAGATTTGTAAAAAATGATTACAATTAATTAAAAAAAATTATTAGTGTTGTATATTGACAAAATTCGACGTTAAATAAATGTCGTATGTTGAGAAAAGTCGACCTTAAATTAACATCAAATTTTTTAAATTCGACGTCAATTTAACATCTCCCAATATGACGTCGTTCTTGAATTTGACGTAAAAGGCCAAAAGTATTTGACGTTGTACGCTGCTTTTGTGTCAATGAATGGAAAAGATATGCAACGGTTATTCTCTTAATTAGGATAATTAAATGTAATAAATGTATATGATATTTTAGCTTATTTAGTGGGCTGGTTATTCTCTTAATTAGGATAATTAAATGTAATAAATGTATATGATATTTTAGCTTATTTANTGGGCTGAAAATCAGCTTNACAGATTGTAATTATTTGTATATATATGAAAGTTCTCCAGCAAGAGGGAACATAGTTTTCTGGCTCAATCTTTTCTAAATTTAACATGGTATCAGAGTCTGTCTGATCTGCTTCCGCTGTCTTTGTTGTCTGCTGGCGGTCGGCCGCCATGGCCGCCGGCAGTCCCTAAAAATTTCTTTTTCAACCTGTGCATTTATGCTTCAATGGGCAATCTCTAGTTTCTGTCTCTTGAATTTTTTATTGGATTTTTTTTTCTTCTTGAATTCTTCTTTCTTCATCTTCTTGAATCTTTTTCTTGAATTCTTCTTGGTATCAGTCTAGATTACGATTCCCAAACCTAGTTTGCGATTTTTTCAGTCTCGTTCTCGACTCTCGACTCTCGACTTTCGAACTTTCGAACTTTCGATTTTCGATTCTTCTTGTCTCTGTTTTTCCTAGCTTCATGGGTTCCGAAAATATGATGTCTTGTTCGTTCGTCTTAACGAAAAAAAACTACTCTGCTTGGGCATTCCAATACCAGATTTTTGTCACCGGAAAAGAATTGTGGGGTCATGTTGATGGCAACACTCCCGCTCCTGACAAAGACAAAGATAAGGTCGCTCATGCTAAGTCGGTCGTCAAAGATGCTAGAGTCATGGCCTGGATCCTAAGTTCCGTGGATTCGAACATTGTCCTGAATCTTCGTCCCTACAAGACTGCAAGCACAATGTGGTCTTATCTACAGAAGATTTATAGTCAAAATAATGCCGCTCGTCGATTCCAACTTGAGCACAACATCTTTTCTACTTGGCAAATTGATGTTTGTAGATTCACCAGCATCAATTTGAGGGGGGATGTCAATGAATGGAAAAGATATGCAACGATTATTCTCTTAATTAGGATAATTAAATGTAATAAATGTATATGATATTTTAGCTTATTTANTGGGCTGAAAATCAGCTTGACAGATTGTAATTATTTGTATATATATGAAAGTTCTCCAGCAAGAGGGAACATAGTTTTCTGGCTCAATCTTTTCTAAATTTAACATTTTGTACTCGTGATATGTCTTTTTCTTTGTAATTTTTTTAATTCAAATTAGTTAAGAAGAGAAGTTTTCTTCCTTCTTTTTCTTTTTCTCTCTTTTGGTATCTTCTGGGTTCTGTATATTCCTTGTGTCATTAATAAAAGATATTATAGTATGGTATTATATGACATTTTGCTTTTATCTTTCTTGATCTATTATCTTCTTTCTCTTTGTTTCTTGTTTTCTTTCTTTTCAACCACGACTGATGGAATTGTTTCCCATAGTTTTCTTTATCTTCATTATAATGAGAATCCTACTACATTATTACTTTCTCCTATTTTAAATTCAAATAATTATCATACATGGAGTAAATTTGTTTAGACAACCCTTAAAGCTAAGAACAAAGTAAAGTTTTTTCTTGGTATTGTGCCTCAACCAACTATTGCAACAAAGGACTTCTCAACATGGAATAGATGTAAACATGGTCGTGTCATGACTGATGCACTTTGTATCTCTATCAATCTGTCAAAGTATAATTTGGATGGATAAAGCCTCTACTATATGAACATATTTGAAGCACTATTTCTTACAAGCTGATCATGTACGCATATCATATTTACAAATATAAGTTGTAACCTTGAATCAAGGAGATCTCACCTCACTGATTATTTCACTAAGCTTTGTGTCAATTGGGACGAGATAGACAACATCAAACCCGAGACGATCCGTGTCTGTAAGCTCCTTGTTCTTAGACTATTTTATATGTAATAATCCAAAGAAAAAGAGATGAACTATCTTTATAGTTTCTTCGCAGATTAAATGATTATTACAATAATGTAAAGGACACGAATTGTGGAGGTCATAAGAAATAAAAAAAATTAGAATAGGTTTTATGGCTTGTATTTTGGCTTTTAGTAGCATAAGTTTTCATATGATTCTATTTTTCCTTTCTAGTTTATTTCTCTTAGTTTGGTTGTAAAGACTTATATGTTCATCTTTTCTTTATGGCGTAAGCAATGTGTGACTTCACATAGTTTGGACTTAAAAGAAAGAAGAATAAATAAGTCTTTTCTCCTTTTAGTTGTTTGTAATGCAATTTATCTCATGTATAGTTTTAGTTTTGATCTTTAGACTAGTTAGTAGCTTATATACCTTTAGGAGGTTGTAGAATTAAGAGATGTGGGACTTAAAACACCCTTGAGAGCTATTTTCCAAACTTGTAGGCCTCCAAGTTCCACATCTTTTAGGTTCCTCCACCTACTTCATCTCTTAGTGCTATATAAGCAACCTAAGGTCTCCTTTGTACATACACCTTCAAATTTGATTATAAAAAGTGTTTTGCATTCAATTGCATTACTTCTTCTAGATCGAAGTTTGTCTATTAGTCTAAATTTGGGTCTTATCTTGTGAAGAACAAGTGACGATCCTTCTTGACATTATTTTGGATCCTTCAAAGTGGCATGTCTTCAAATCATAAGTTTCTTCTCCTTTCTATCTTTCAATTTTAGTCCTTTAATCCCATTTCTTAATTGTTCTTGTTTAGTTCTTAGCTTTATTTCTATCTAGGCATGTTGTTCCATACCGAATACTTATTGATCTCCTTCTTGTAAAAACCCTCATTGGATGTCATTGGATTTAAAAGATCAAACAACGATGTGATGGTTCAATTGAACGTTACAAAGTCGGCTTGGTAGCTAAAGGCTACATGTAGCTCAAAGGCCTTGATTTCTTCAACACCTTTTCTCTAGTTGTCAAAATCACTACCATCTACCTCTTGTTGGCTTATGATGCCTAAAACACTTGGACCCTTAAGAAACTGGATGTCAACAATGCCTTCCATCACGATTATCTTGATGAAGATGTCTATATGAAGCTCCTTCCTAGAATTGCAACACTAGATAAAGCCAAGGTTTGGAAACTCCAATGTTGTCTTTATGGTTTAAAACATGTCAAGCACCAATGGTACGTTAAACTATCTCATTTTCTTACAAAATCAATGCAAATGTTCTTCCGCTAACAATTCTCTTTTCCTGAAACATGTTAAAAAATTCACCACCATTATACTTGTTTATGTTGACGACATAATCTTTGTTGGGAACAACAATGCTAAGATACAACACATAACCAATCTTCTTGACATCAACCTTCATATAAATAATCTAAGGGACATCACATATTTCCTTAGCATCGAAGTGGCTCGCAACAACATTGGTATCTACATTTTTCAAAGAAAGTACATTGTCAATCTTCTCCTTGAGATTAGAATGCTCGAATGTTCTCCTAACATCACACATGTGGTCCATTTAACTCGATCTACCATAACTTCTTCCAACCTTTTAATTATTGAGAATTCTTCATCATATTGAAGGCTCATTGGTCACCTTATTTACCTTATCAACACTCGTTCAGACATACCTTTTGCAGTTAATCATCTTAGTCAATTTATCTCTACCCCCAATCAATCTCATCAACAAGCTGCCACATGTATTCTTCGTTACCTCAAACGGTCTCCAGGCATTGGCCTTTTCTTTTCCGCATCCATTTCTCATCAAATAAAAGCCTATAATGACTCAGAGTGGGCTTCGTGCCCCATTACCAGAAAATCATCACATGTTTTTCTATTTACCTTGAGAATTCTCTTATCCCTTGGCAACCAAAGAAACAACAAACCATATCAAGAAGTTCCTCTAAAGCTAAATATTGTGCTCTTGCCTCTGAAGCATATTGAAATATTCAACCTACATTCTTCCTATCTCTTCCAATCTCCAAATTCCCAACATAGTTACCAAACCTCTACCATTGTCTTTCTTCAAAATTCATCTTTCCAACTTCGGAATGAAAGACATTTATTTCCAACTTGAAAGAGTTAAAACTAAGCTAGCTTGCCAAGCTATGTTTGTCGAGTTAGCTTGTCGAGGACACCGAGCTTCTCCTCTTATGTTTTTCTTTGTATACCTTTCTTTTTCTTCTTTTGTAATTTTTTTTATCTTCTTGAGTTATTTATGCATTTTCTCTATGTCATAAATCAAAGATATTTCAATATATATTTATATGAAATAAAAAATTTATTTTCTTAACAAGAATTTTGGAAATAAACTTAAATTGGTTGAGAGTGTGGTTCTTAATAAAAGTTTATACAAATATTCTCTCCGTAATATGAAGTTTTAAAGGTTAAAATACTTTAATTGGTCGACAGTGTGGCTCTTAAACTTTAATGAATAAAGGGAATAAATAACCTATTAAAAGCAAGCAAGAAAATAAACAATAAAAAACTAAATAAAAATAACTTCCAATATAGAACATATGCACATTCTAATAGGAGAATGAATATATCATTTTGGTTTAATTGAATTTTAAAAAACTTGTAATTTTGATATTTTTAATTAAATTTGTATTTTAACATTTTCTCTTTTATTAAATGTTTAAAATAGTTATCTTATTGTTTAACTTTTTTATCAATAAAATTTTAGGTGTTCTCTTTACAATTTTTCATGAGCACAATCTTTTATGGATATAATATTTTTCAACAAATAACTTTTTCATTCCTACAAAATAACTAATTGTTTAACTTTTATATACCTTTTGAGTTACAAGTCTTTCAAAAGTGTCAAAAATGAGTCAATCAAACTCATATGGATTGGTTTACCATGAAAAGATTTAGAAAAGGATTAACTCAACTTGATTCACTTTTTAATAAATTATAAATTTGATAATTTGGTTTGACCCAACATTTATTCTGCATGTAATTAACATTGGGAGGAATGTGTTTACATAATTCTCAAATATTATTATAAAGATATGAATTGAAAATTAAAATATCAATTTATATAACATAAACATAATAAAAAAATAAATTAAATGTTTAAACTCTTCAAATATTATAAAAATTATTTTAGTACTAAATGAACCAAATTGTGAAATTATATAATTAAAAATAATAAATAATTTTAATAAAAAACTTATTTAAAATATTAAAAATACTAATAAAGTGTTATTAATGAGTTAGAAGTGAATTGATTCAAACCTAATAAAGTGTCATTATCAATTGATTTAACTCCTGAGTTAAGTAAATCAAACTTACTTTAACTTACATCAATAAAAAACTAAAATTTTCTGAATCCAATTGAACTCTAATCCGTGATTAACTGTATCAACTTACGGTTAAGAACTCGATGCAATATTTTATTACGCAGGATAAGTACATACGAGTGAAATGTTGTCATCAATTTTTATCTCAGATCAACACGTGTAAGATGATTTTCATGTTCACCAATAGTTCCAGTAACGAAGAACTAAAGAAAAAAAAAAAAACAAGTGCAAACAAACGTGAAGAATTCAAAATTACACGCCTCGTGGTCTTTATGACAAGATCAACGTTTCACTGAAGGAATTTTTTATGACCATTTCCTCAGAAAGATAATATATAAAAGTGATTGACATTATTTTTAATTTAAAATTTTAAAATATTGAGTTTATATTTTTTCTACGTCATGTTCAAGTTATTATGACGTAATTTTTGCTACATCATAATATGTATAAATTTATTATATCGTCCATAACTATATTCTTCAATAACTATGTCATAATAAGTCATTTTTGTACGTTATAAAATATGATTTTTACATTAATGTTTGTTAAACTTTTTTATTTGAGTTTTGATGAAACCTAGATTTATATTTAGACTTTTGTATGATAGCGATAGGTAAATATATTGTATTTCGGATAATGATATTTTGACAATATTTTTCTTATAACATTTTAATATTATTTATATGTTATTATGTGATTGGTTTATTGTAGTGTTTATGACTATTTTTATTGATTGTGGAGTAATTTTGGACCAATTATATTATATATGATGATGTTAAAATGTTGTCAAAATATTATTATTCTTTTTAATATTCACTTTTGAGATTAATTTTCTTTCATTTTTGTGATGAGAAGAAAAAGATAGTAGATAACGCTTTGAGTGAAGGAGTAAAGTAAAATGGTGATGCAGTGTAAGTTTGAGGACTCCGTGAATCTGATCTACTTTACTTTGCTCACAGAGTCACCACCTAAAAGGTGTGGTGTTCATGTTCATCACTTTTTTTTTTTCTTTTATTCTTTTTACATCAATGGAATAGTCACACTAGATCTAATTTATGAAATTCTTCTTCCATGATGAAAAATTTATTTTATTTTTTGCATTTTAAATTACTTTTTTATTTTATTTTTGTCTGAAATAACTTATTTTTACTATTGTTAAACAAATTATTTGATAAATATGCTAGAATATAAACAAGAAACGATTATAATATAAAAAAAATATATAAATTTTATCTTTATTAAATTAGATTTAAATGTATCCACTTAAGTATCTTCATAAATGAAAGATAATTTTTATTTCAATAACTCAATCCAAATCTCAAAAGCTAATTAGCATGGCGAGTAATATATATAAAAATCATTATTGATGTATTGATACAATATTATATATATATATATATATATATATATATATATATATATATATATAAACATATTAATACGTTGAACGAGGTTTTTATAAAAGAAGGGGTTAGAATAGAATTGCGTTTTATTCATTAAAAAGCTAACTTTAACATCTCATCTAGGTTTTTTAAATTGAAGATTAAGGAATCATTTGCCGTTTCAAGTAGAATTTTAGGTACTTCACATATCTGAAATTATCTTGGATTGCATAAGATCATATCTTCTGATTAATTTAATGTCATGTATAATGGAATAAGCTCCTCCAAGACATATGATTCAAGCAATGTGAAAACTTCTAAATAGATCGGTGTTTGTAGAAACTTAATGGTAGTGGGAATATTGTACACATATGGAGGGTTTAGTATGGTGAAATGACGACTCCTCCTCTATCATATATGACTCAATCAATGGGAGAGGTTGTGGTGGTGTTTGGGTGCTCTCAAGAGAGATTGTGCCAACTCTTAAGGAATGGTAGCTAGAGAAAATTTAGATAAGGTGCTCTAGTCTTGGTGACCTAAGTTGATTAGTATGATACAAACTTGAGAGCATAACAATACTCAATTCAAAGGTGAATATACATGGAGGGAGACATATCTATTTATAGAATTAAGGTGATTCCGAATTGTAGAAGAAAAACCCTATAAACCTCAACTTGGCTAGTTTGGATACCAAGATAAAAATCATCTCCATTAGGACGTGAACATATGGCCACTAATGTAGGAGAATCCTTTCCATTCCTAGAATGACTCATAACCATTACCTATGAGAAGTCCTCTCTATTGAGAGCATGACAAATGGTCACTCTCTCCTAGAGATAGGACACCCTTCTCCTTTGCTCACCGAGGCAAAGACAAAATATTGACCGATGTGTTCAACTCTAAAATATGGGTCTCTCTTAGGTCAACATTGGGTGTTGACCTTTATTGACCTAAGTTGACCAAAACCTACACTACTTGTCCTATTCAAGACCCCAAAAGGAAATCATATACTACTTGACCTATAATACAAGGCCTAAAATAAACTTAATCTACTAAGAATTCATTGATGGCCCATGATGATGAGAGCTTGAACCTACCTTTCAAAGATGATTCTAACTTTTTTTTTAGTATGCTTGGCCATGACTAAGGGTATGCCATCATCCCCTCCCTCTTGAAAAGGATTTGTCCTTAAATCTTTATATTTCTTCATGACAAGACCCTTTTCTTATTATTGGTCAATGACGCGGTTGAACATAAGTTGTGATTTTTATGTTCATTACGCTTAAACCCCAAAATCTATAACATCACACGATATCAAGTTTTAAATGATTTATCCAACTGTGTAATATATTGGCAATTACACCAAGTCATTTGTAGTATAGCCAAATAGGGGTTATCGTATTCCTAGGGATTTAGCAAGCATATTGGTAGTTTATTTTTGGGTTTTTGTATTTTGATAGAAATTATGAATTTGGAAAATATTGATAGTAGTATATATTATTTAGATTGAGAGAAGTAGAGTGATGAGCTCCAACTGGAAGAATCTAGTAGGAATGCTCAACTTAAATGTAGTGGAATGAAGAACATGATGAAGGAAAGTTGATTTGGTTTGTGAATGTGTGAAGGTAGATTTAGAAACTATGGTGCAGGGGGATATAGGTGGCTGGAAGGTGGCTAGAGGAGGCCTTTTAGGACTCCAAAACTGGGACTCTTAAGAGGAGAAAGAATGTTCTAGAGTGATCTCAACAGAGTAACTTTGCATATTCTCAAAAGTGCATTTACACGATGTAGGGTGCTGAATTTATAATGAATTCAGCCCTATTACTTGTGCATCAAGCTTGGCTGATCATCAGTCATGTGCCATGGATCAAGAGCCACATGGAATCACTTTTTACACGTTTTAGACATGTGTAAAGAAAGACAAAATACGTGACTATGCAATCTGCTTTGCTGGCATTAAGCGTGGGTTGGCTCCGCTAGGCTAAATTCTGAAAGGCAAGGAAAATGTGAGGCAGCAAGTCACTTACGCTGGCCGACATCAAGCTGGGCTAGGTGCAGGTATCACTGGACGTCCTACTATATTTGTTGGACGATCCTCTATTTCCAAGATAGCTTGGTGTGCCATGTTCTTACTTTTGATACATCATCTTCTAGTTCCTCTTGCATCATCCAGATCATTCCCTTAGTAATGGGTCCATTGGTTGGACCTAAGTCATCATCTCTTCCCTCTTAAGAAGGATTTGTCCTTAAATATGGAGGATCATCTTCAACATCATCACCTACAAAAGGTTGAAGGTTAGATATATTGAAAGAAGTATGCACTCCGTATTCTTTAGGAAGATCTAATTGATAAGCATTATTGTTAATCTTCTTAATAATATGGAATGGACCATCACCTCAAGGACTAAGTTTGGACTTCCTTTGTTTAGGAAACCTTTCTTTTCTAAGATGAAGCCAAACTAAGTCCCTTTTCTTTAAGACCAAATCTTTCTTCCCCTTATTATGATATTTCTCATATCTCGCAGTTTGTTGTTGAATTTGTGTTTTAACACTCTCATGAAGTTTTTTGATAAATTGAGATTTTGATATTCTTTACTTTGTGAACAAAGTAAAAAGAAGTAGGAAGAGGTATTATATATAAATAAGTGAGAGGATTACCCATATACAACCTCAAAAGAAGATAATTTAATAGTTCTACGAAGCCCTATATTGTAAGCAAACTCATTATGGGAAAGATACACATCTCAAGATCTATGATTACTTTTCAAAGTTGTCCTCCGTAAGGTAGATAAGGTGCTATTAACTATTTTTGTTTGTCCAGCAATTTGTGGATGACAAGTATTGGAAAAAGATACCTTATTCCCTAATTTAGACCATAAGGACTTCCAAAAGTGACTAAGATATTCTATCCCTATCAGAAATTATTGTACGAGGCAACCCATGAAGTTTAATCAAATCCCTAAAGAATAACTTTTCTATATTTCTTGCATCATCTATTTTGTGGTAGGATATAAAATTAGTCATTATTCTTAAACGATTTACTACCACAAAAATAGAATCAAAACCTTTGACAATTCTTAAAAGACCTAGGACAAAGTTTATGTTAATATCCTCCTAAGAGGTTGAAACAATAGGCAAAGGAGTATATAATTCACGAGGCATTGTTGTAGATTTAGATTGTAAACATATGATAAATCTATAGCAATATCTTTGGACATCATTTCTCATATCGGGCCAAAAGATTTTTTTTTTTTAAGAAATATCTCCCCCTTTTGATGTTTAACAAATACCCATCTAAACAATATAATTTTTCTTAGTTCAATGCATAGGTGCATTCATGAAACACTTGGGGATTTTATTTGTTTAAATATCTCATGAGTTCATTTTTATTTATGTTTTGTCTTATATGCATGCGGGTTAGTTTTCAAGACAATTAAAATAAATAATCAAAGCATGATAAACAATCATTTTGTATATATAAAAGACTGATATTTAAACAGAAACAGATTACATTATCATGAATGTGTACAATCTTATGCATGAACTTCTAAGAATCTAAAGACTCCCCTTGAGTACATGCTCCTAGATGTTGACGCGTCTATCTTTTTTCTCCTCTTTATTTGATAAGCATCGAAAGTGGTGAAAAGAGGGTGAATGACAACATCACGACCAACGGATGGGGAAGGGATTGTTGCTCTAGGATATCATCATTGACAGATCATGTTAGAACATGACGATGATATAAGTAAGGAATGACAGAAAAGAGGAGAAGAAAAGAAATATAGGATGCATGGAGGGGGATAAAAGAGAAAAAGCGATGATGTGGTAAGACAAGAAGATAGGATAAGATGATGATGATGATATGGAAGTCAACTTTTTTTTGCTTAATTAATCTCTTTCTTTTATTTAATTGTTTATTTCTTTACAAGAAAAATATATCTACGTAAATCTTATCTCTTACTTGCATTATCCCTTATATAATAATAAAAATAAAATCTATTTTTAGAAGATCTAAAATTAAAACATAAACAAAAAAAAGGTTCACTCAAATCAACAACACATAAATATAAAATTACAGAGGTTAAAGACATGTACTGTAAAATTCAAGATAAATAATACTTAATATTGTTTTCATGTTAAAAATATATTTTATAATAAAAATTTTGTAACTAATATTAAAATTTAAATATATGAATGATAACAAATTATATTCAAATGATTTATTTTGATTTTGATTTTTTAATTTTTAAAAATTAGGTCTATACATCTATATTAAGATTTTTGTGATTGAAATATTGGTCTTGAAAAAAGACTTAATATATATAGTGCAAACTCTATAAGAAAGTATGGACCAAAATATCAAACCTTGAGAGTCAACCGTGCAAGTTTTTTAGTCTTAGCAGTTGATTTCCTGGACAATATCATATGTGCTGCAATGGAACTATGAAAAAAAATGGCTTTAGGATACATTTATATTACAAAGAAAGTTCAAACATTGAGGTTTCTACCAATCTACTACTTGTCTGAGATTTTTGGGAGAAGATTTGTGCAATGAGCAAAACCACACAACAATGTTCTCTAGTATGGAAACCATGAGTAGGGGCCTATGGTGCCTAAAATTGATAATAACTTAATTGTTATATATTAAAATCACAGATGGAACTAACAAACTTCACTCACCCAATTATATGAAAGACAAAATATATCTCCTTTCCCCTTCCAAAGTAGTTGGTGAGGTATATTTGGACGTCATCAAATTTATTGCCTTCGTGAGTGAGTTAGGGGTCAATGAACCCATAGATATCATTGTACCCCAAATTATAACTTATACCAAACATATACCTGAAATCAAAAAAAGATTTGATATAAGTAACTTGATAAATCAATTTTATATAAATAATTGCTCACAGACTTACATCATTCATAGCTGAATTAGGGTATATTCAACTCTTCTTTCCTCAACGCAAGCTCCAAGGAATCTTTCCTATGCAAGGGATCTTAAAGCCTCTCCCAAATATATTAGGATCCCATTCAACCATCATTGGCTTATCTGCAATGTTGTCACAAAGTTGGTGTAATGCACAAGAGGGTCGTCCTCATATAAATGAATATTTTTCTCTCCATGCGTTTATTGTTACATTGAAAAATATATAAGTTTGGACATCGATAACATGTAAAGTTTAAAATTTAGAAGTGTAAAGTAGGAGTCCATACCAGGGGGTCAGAAATAGAAACAACCACCAGTTTAGACCAGGCGAGAGAAGATTGAAATGCCTGTGCCACAGTGAAAATCTCATTTGTTGGTAGAGGAACTGACACATCTGGTATGGCAATCTCGTCTATTGAGAGCTTAACCTCATTATCTGATAGCTCCATATGATTAACTACAGTGGCTGCCTCAAACACTATTTCACGAGCAACTAGCATTGTCCCAATACCATCTAAAACATATAGTAGACATGGACGAGTGTCGTCCATGTCGTCCCTTGGGACGCCTGGAGCTGAACAAATACCTTTACCACTTCTACTTGTTAGAGCCAAAGTTAACTCATACAATAAGTAAAATATTGAACAAAATTGATTATTAATTTTACGAGTGGGAAGCATAACATGTTCCGCCACAAGAGATGGCTGTGGATGCATCCCATAACTCTTAAATTGTAGCTGAAACTGGCGCATAACTCTTTCAGTCACTTCTGAAGTTACTTCATCAAACAATCGCGCCCTGATCTTCTTCATGATCTCCTACGTCAGCCTTTCTTCATACTCTTGGTTGTATATGTATGAAGTGTGACACGAGGAGCCTGTTAACATAAAGCTATAGAGAATAAGTTTTGAAGATGTCTAAATGTCAAGTCTCAAGTGTTGTTGTTACAAGAAGACCTTCATGAAGACTTATTTTATGTTAAAGTTTTTGTAATTTAGTAGATTTGTGTATATGTTGTGGTTTATCTTTGATTCTATGTATTTTTTGCCTTAAGTTACATTAAAATTCGTTGTGAATCAAAAAACCTCATTTTATACTCAACATAATCGATACCAACTTATAATAATCGATTATTAGTAATTGATTATGACTTTCCATTATCGATTATCATGAGGAATTATGAGAATTTTTAAACAAGTTTTCGACTGTTGTGTAGGCATTAAATGCATAATCGATTACCATAAGTGGATAATCGATTATCACACATTAAATAGGTGACAACAAATATTTGGAGGTATCCTTGAGTGAGACCTCCATAAATTAGATTAGGACTCATTCTAACATATGAAATACTTGAATTTCAAAAAACTTATCTATTTTGCAGTGTGCTATGATAATGCGTTCTAGTTTGTGTAACCCTTGTGTTTATAACTTTCAGAACTTGATGTTGAAATAGAGAAATAAATAAAAAATTGTTAAAACTTAATTGTGAAATCATAATTCTCAGTCATGATTTATTTAAATAATTTTTTAATGAAAGATTTTTTAATGAGTGAATTTGTATAAAATATCTATGACCATGTTCAACCTACTTTGACCTTCACGACAAACATACGTACATAAAATTCAATTAATTCATCTCAATTGACCTGTTTATTAAATTCAATTTACTGAAAATTTGGTAATATCATTGCAATGGTGATTTGTCTTTTAATATTATATAAATATATGTACTACTTGTTTTCTAAGTTTATATATTAAATTGCATGATCAATTTTGTTTATAATATAGATTTATTGAATTATTAAAACAATATTTTAGAAATTAATTATTTTATGATAATTAAAGGTGTTTTAAAACTTGCACTGCAGTAATCTTACTAATTATTTTATTATAGAGTAATTTAAAATTGAATTGAATTTGTTAGATTATATTATAAATAAGAAGGAAAATACACAATCTAACATTTACATGATGACGAAAAAAAAAATTGTAGCCACATATTTCCACAGATAAAATCCTTAACAAATAATCTTCATTACTAACGAATTTTATTTAAGTTTTTTTAAAGTTAAATAATCAAAATAAGATTATTAGTTAAAATAATATTAAATTATTTTATATATTATATACCTTTATTTAGAATTAAAATTCTTTTTTAAAAAAATATATTTTGTTATATTTTGTGATACAATTTTTTTAAACAGATATTTAAAAGATAAAATTCATTTCAACTAATGTTTTATCATACAATTTTTTTAATTATATTTGAAAGAGTTAAATTAGGGACTAAAAACATATTTAACCCTATTTGAAAAATAAATTATAAATAAACATTTATATATTGTTATTTTTAATTTTATATGATTTCTTTTATTATGTAAAATAGTATTCATTCTAAAGTTAAATTAGAATAAAAAAATGTTTAATTATATAAAACCAATCATTTTAAATTGAAGTTTGATTATAATAGAATATTCATGATTATTTCTATTTTAATTTAATATTTTTTTAACGGGGTGAATGATGATGAGAAAGTCAAGGGTTGGTTGGTTCACCCATTACTTGGAAGCTGATGAACGAGGGTTGGATTTGAAATAATAAAAAAAACATTACAAAGTATTTATTTTTATCGATGTCAACATCCAATTTCGTCCGAGAAAATAAATAATCAAAATTAAATAATAAGAGAATAATAAATAATGGTGGAAAAAGAAAATAATAAAATAATCTTTCTTAATGCAGGATACGTCACTTTAGAATATTTTTGAAATATTAGTTTAATATGGTAATAATTTGAATTATATTGTTTGAGAATAATTACAATCAATGTCTTGAATATTATTTGATTTATTTTTTCTTGCAATGAAGACCATTTCTTTCCCTATTTTGTTCATTGTCAATTAATTCTTAATTAAGACAAGATTCTCATAATATTACATGTGTACACGTGAAAGAAAAAAAGGAGGGGATGGGAAAAAAATAGAGGAAAACACTTAGAGATATTAGAGAGTGAAGGAGAGAGTATAGAAAAAAATATATATTCTCACACATAAGGGTTATGTGAACAACTAAGGAAGCACTAAGGGAATTCTAGAAGCTATGAAGGTATGTCATCTCTACACTCCTATTCTTCTCCTGTTATTATACTTTTAAGTTTTCTTCCAAATATTTTATACACACAGACAATGTTTTCTTAAAATCATGAATTTTTAAAGGTTTAAACCATTTAGGCGTCCCTATTTTCGTTAGGTATTCCCAATTTGGTCCCCTTCATTTAAACTTTCCCAATTGAGTCCTTAAAAGTGCTAATTTTAAACAAATTAGCCCCTGTCGTTAAAAATCGTTAACAGTGTTAAAATTGTGCATAGATGGTTGTCTGACGTGTCAAACGTTTGACTGATTTACGAAACGTGGCACTGTTCACTGAAACGTGGCATTTTTTTATCCATTCATTAAAAAGGATTATGACCATTATTTTATAAAATGAAATTAAATGAAAATAATGTTTAGTTAAATCAAAAAGAAAATTAAGGTTCACTAATTAGGATTCAATTAAATCAGAAGTGTGAGACGAATCTGAGATGAGGGCATCGCGACTTCGTTAGTGGAGAGGAATCTGAATAGGTTTTGGTCGAGATCTTCCTTGAAGGAGATAATACAATCAGAAATTTACCCAAGAACATAGATATCAGCAGGAGGAGAAGAGTGAAGCCAATCTTCCAGACTCAAGTAACTTGGAGGAGATTTTCCAACTACATTCCAAGTAGTAGCAAAGATTTTTGTATGCATGAAAAAGAACAACTTAATAGAATAACAATGATTCTGAATCTGACTACAATAAAATAGACGTGGGACACCATTAAGTAACCACATAATGAATCAAACACACATACCCGAAAAAACTATAACAAAAGGTGGAAACCGGGGAAGGAGAAAAACCACAAGCTGCAGAGTGCGGATCTTGTCTTGATAGTTACGACTCATTCAAACAAAAACAAAAAGTCGGTACCTAAAGGAAAACCAAGTTCCAGAAGAAGAAGGAGAATCAAAGTTTGTTTAATATTCATAAAATTTACACGTAAGAGAAATCTGATTCAAGAAAAACCGACCATCATCTTCTGTTTTAATTAAATCCCAATTACTGAACCCTAATTCCCTTTTTGATTTAACTAAACCCTATTTTCATTTAATTTCATTTTATAAAATAATGGTCATAATCCTTTTTAATGAATGGATAAAAAAATGCCACGTTTCAGTGAACAGTGCCACGTTTCGCAAATCAGTCAAATGTTTGACACGTCAGACAACCACTTGTGTACAATTTTAACACCGCTAACGATTTTTAACGACAGGGGCTAATTTGTTTAAAATTAGAACTTTTAAAGACTCAATTAGGAAAGTTTAAATGAAGGGAACCAAATTGGGAATACCTAACGAAAATAGGAACGCCTAAATGGTTTAAACCATTTTTAAATATAAGTGTGCGTCGGCCTATGACCAGTTTCTTTTCTTATTTTTTCACCATTTTTTTGAACACAAAAAAATACACAAAATATTTAAAACCAAAAGGTCAATTTTGTTAAATTAAACCTTTTCACTTTTCNAAAAATGTCAAACAATCCATAATAATTTTTAAACAAACTCAGAAACCTTTTTCTAGATAAAGAACTACGTGATCCCTGATTGTCCATTAATGGATATACGTAGGATCAAGGTCAATCCTTGTCCGGTTCATAAAACAAAAAATATTTTTTTGTTTCCTAATAATTTCTTTTATTTTATTTTATTTTCATTTTTGGGGAAATTTAAATATTTTGGAAAACCACATTAATTTTATATATTTAATTAAAGGTACTGCCTTTGGGCAAACACGCTGGGTGCTAATACCTTCCTTACGTGTAACCAATTCCCGAACCTGAAAATCTCTTTTTTCGTAGACCATGCTTTTATTTTAGGGTTTTTTCCATAGTTTTTCATAATAAATTATGGTGGCGACTCCCAAAATCTTTTCTTAAACTCGTTTGTTTTTCAGTTCGTCATCCCGTCGCGATCCTGGTTGCGACAATCGAAATCAGAAAGGAAAAGTGATGAAAAGAAGTGAGAGATAGACCTAGAGACGAGTTTTGTGAGAGTGAGAGAGAGACGAGTTTTGTCAGAGTCTGATATTTAAGTCTTTCCATTTATTATATACTTAATTTTAAAATATCATTAAAAGTTTAGGAATATTTTTTTTACTTATTTTGTATCACTTTACTCAGAGGTGTAGGTGCAGAGGAGAAAGTACTGATAAAGAGCAGCGTTGCATAAAAAAGAAATTAGTGCTTTTTCTCTTTGGAAAGATTTGTAAAAATGGACACTAAGGCTACTCTTTTAACATCAAATGCCAAGAGTTTGAGTTGCTGGATAGAGCCCAAAATGCAAAAAACAGAGAGCAAAATTACATCTACACGAAATTTCCACACAACTAGTGGTAATAGTAAAAAACACACGACTTTTGACGCTTTTGCTAGGCCTTTTTGATACTTCTTTTGCAGCCTTTGCTATTAAGTTTTTAGTTATTCTTTTTCCACATATTTTAAGTGAAAAACAAGACCACTACATCAAAAACAAATTTGATATTTTGATTTTGAAAGCTCAAAGAACAAGAAACACAAAGTAGAAAAAAACCTACTAGAATCAAAAGTAGAATTTGAAACTCAACAAGACATAAGAGTAATATCTTTTATGAACTTACCAATAATCTAATGGAAAGTATGAATCCTAAACTGTAAAGATAAGGCACTCAAAGGCTTATAGATGATGCAATTTTGAAATGCAAGTTGTACATATTTTTTGTGATTTTTGTAAGCTTAATTAGGAAAATATGACATAAAAGGGACTACATATGATTTTAGACAACATGGATGGATTTGAAAAGCAAAATGACCCAAACATATGATACAATTGAATGGAAAATATGAAAAAAGACTCAACAAAATCTAAGAACATGATATCCAACACATTTAAGAGGATTTAAAAGGCACAAAAAGTAGCCAAAATTACCAAAATAGAACTTGAAAAACATTGATGACAACATTCTGGCAACATTGTCCTTTGCTGACTCTTTTAGCCATAGCTTTCTCCACAAAACTTCAAAAGTTATTCTTTTTTTGTTGGAAACTAGACTCAAAGGCTTTCATTTGACTACAAACGAGTATTTTTTGAACCTTTGTGCTAGATGTAGTTTAATTTTGAAAATTATCAACGTTAATTATAGAGTAAAAGAGGTTTATTTGGACCATTACAAGATAGCTGCAAGAAGACAAGGTTGGAAAACACAAAGGCAAACAAAAATAACCCAAGCTCTAATTACCAAATGATAGCAACCCTCCAAGCAAAGATGGTCCAAAGTTAGAGGAGAGGCTAGTGTGGTTTGGTCACTTAGGTGAAATTTATAGAAATGGTGGGCAAGGGATAAGGTGTTTAAAGAAGCTATGGTTGCAAGGGAGAGGCTCATGACCTTAGGTGTTTAAATGGTGGTGAGTGTTTGATGGTTCAAAGAGAGGTTAGGCCAATTCTAAATGGAAGGTGACTAGAAGAGTCACTTGGATTATAGTCTTAATCTCAAGATAAGTAGTATGGCCAAAAATGGGTAGCATAACATTACTTAACATAAAAAATAAATACAAAATGGGGAGACATCTCTATTTATAGGTTAAGTATGTCTCCAAAATGTAGAAGCAAAACCCTAAAATCAATTATCTTGACATAACGTAGAGACAAAGGCAAAAATCATCTCCATTTGGAGGAGGAAATGTGACCACTACCTATAAAGAATCATCTCCATTTCTAGAGTGACATGTGGCCACTAACTATGAGAAATTCTCTCTAATATGAGCATGCATATGGTCACTCTCACATGGGAGGTCCCACACACCCTTGTCCACCAAGCTAGGTTAAAACTTTGACCACATGGTTAAGCTAAGCTCAAGAACATCTATTTTGGGTCAACATTGCGTCTTGACCTTTGTTGACTCAAGTGATCTCAAAACCCTACACTACTTAACCCAAAATATAAGGCCCAAATTATTCCTACTCTACTTATACTTGAGAGAGAGAAAAGAGAGAGAGAGAGAGAGTCTAGGTTTTTGTACCCCTATAGGCAAATTTGCCTCATATATTACCAATCTGGGCAAATTCAAAGTCAAGGGGAAGTCGTGCCACCCCTAGACGACTTCCAAAGGAGAAGTCGTGTCACCCCTGCACGACTTCACACTGTTCACATGAACAGTGA
>NC_028358.1:24527728-24535882 GCF_000741045.1 Vigna radiata var. radiata | reverse complement strand
AGAAATAATTGTGGAAAAAATTAAAGAAATTCATTATTAAGGTTTTAGGTTTATTTTAAATTTTATACTAATTTTTCGTTGTTTAAATTAATTTGTATAATATTTTTTACACTAAAAACATAGTTTTTTTTTTATTTAAGAATGAAATAAAAAAAATTAAAAATAGAAAAGGTGAAGTCGTGGGGGGTTGCACGACTTCAATAGATGAAGTCGTGCAACCCCCACACGACTTCACTTTTTCTATTTTTAATTTTTTTTATTTCATTCTAAACCATTAAAAATTCTTTTTTAAGTCTTTGGTAATCGATTACAGTTCAAAGTAATCGATTACCATGCCCAGAAATCGTTTTTGGGTGGCACGACTTCATCACTGTTCATGTGAACAGTGTGAAATCGTGCAGGGGTGGCACGACTTCTCCTTTGGAAGTCGTCTAGAGGTGGCACGACTTTCCCATTTCTGTAATTTTTTTCGAATTTGCCTAGATCCGTAATTAATGGGTCAAATTTGCCCATATCCGTACAAAAACCGAGAGTCTAAGTTCATCTTCCACATATGACCTCAACTTTTATTCAATGTGTTTGGTCATGACTAATGGTTTTGCCACCAAGTTAAGATAGTGATTTTCTATGTTAGTGTAAGGAATTACATTAGTTATTTATATTTTTTTTAGAATCTTGGAATAATAATTTAAATGTAGAGGTGATTTGGTCACAAGATCTATATTTTGTTTGAAATTGAATTAAATGTTATACTGAGGTTTTGGTTAATAAAAAAAATTTAAAATGCTTTGAGTTTGTAAATTAGAACATATCTAATATGAGTCTTCCGGAATTAATTCATATTTCAAGTATAAGTCATGTATGTTCTACTTATGTGTGAATGACAAAATTGAATTAGTTTCTATTAATTATTGTCAAAAGATTTCCTTTTTATATACATTTTTCTAATGTGAAAACTTATTTCAATATGTTATCCAGTTATTTTTGTAGTGATATATTATGATTGTATTATGTATATAAAGAAATACACTATAACAAATACATTTAGAAACAACATCTAATAAAAATTAGAGTTTTATTTTAGATTCTCTTTGTTTTTTCGTTAAAATTTGTATCTATTAATTTTTTATGTTTATGTTAATTTGAAATGCTAAATATTTTATATTGAGTTTATGGTAAAGTAAATAGTTTCATAAAGATGATACTCATTTCCATCAAATGATAGATAATATTTATTAGATATGTCTTTAAAAATCGATTTAAAACTTACATAAAGGAAATATGACATTATAAATAGTCTAATATATATATATATATATATATATATATATATATATGTACTTTATTTAAAATATTATTTTTGGATGAATTTGAATATTGTTCATTTACACGATTACAAAATTTTAACCATATCAATGTATATGAATTTATTTTTGAACTTGATATTATTTATTTAATGACCATGTGAATTGGTGTATGAAGCGTGAGTTGTGGGTTGTTTTGGGTGTGAAAATGCTTAAAAATGTGTATTTCATTAGTCCAAGTCAGTATACGCTAATCTCATCTCATCTCATCTGTTTAATTAATTAGTTTTTCCAAATATTCAACCCTTCAAAGCAAGCAAGCATTTTCAGTCAACCAATCTTGCAATCACCCCAAATTAGGCTCTTCACATTTGCTTACCACTTTCAATCCCAATCCCTATAAATTCTGTCTTCATTTCATGTCATTCATCCTGCTTCATACAAAAGCTGCATTTTGTTCTTGATTTGCTCTGTTTCATCCATTCATGGCTTTCACACACCACAAGACCTTGCTCAAAGTTCTACTTCTCATCATCTTCACCATTCTGCTTCTGTCTCACTTCGCTGCATCCTTCCGGCCATTATCATCAAAAGCTGATATCTTTTGGCCAATTTTAAGAGGCCTAGCACCACCATCAGTCCCAGATCCCATTCATACATAAACTGTGTTTAGAATAAGCTTAGTGGGAAAATCGTTATGGCACTATGGTTAGCGTGTCTTTTAACACAGAATAAGCCAAGTTAACTGGTTTTCATTTCCTTTCTATATTTTTACGCATATATGAATGACTTTTCACACTACCCTTCTTCTATTCTCATGCTATTGTAATAGTCTTACACGATATATACCAATATTTCAGATAAAATTCTACTCAACCTCGCATTGATCTTCATTTCGTGAAATATTATTATGCACCGGTATCTAATATACCAAAGCAATAACTACATAAAAAAATATGGTATCTCATTTAATAGTATAAAAACTATTAAATAAAACCTCATAAAATTTTGATAATTCATAGCAGATAGATATTAAATAGACCAAATATTAATACAATTATTCGGTGTAATAATCGTACTAACACAGAGTTTGTATATAATCATAAAAATACTATACAAGTTTTTGAAAAGATAAGGAACTACTATAAATATTTAACTAAAACACAAAATATCACTCAGCAACATCCTTAGCCTCCACTAAAGACATTTCGACACAAAATTCATCTCATACTGACACTAATAAGTGATTAATGTAAAAGAGAAACATAACGAAAAGAATAGAAGAAAGGGTAAGCTACGTAACATCACGACACACATCCAATTAGCACCCAACTCTGAAGAGGTTTAAATTACTCAAGCTATATCACATGCACATATATCATGAGATCATGATAGATTTCACAACAACAATATTCATACCAATAACCAAACAAAATCAATCAAAAGTCCATAACTTAAATACATTCAAACCAACCATACCCTTTAGCAATATGGCCATAACACTACATTATACATGCTACATATCTTGGAATTCAATTAAAATAGTGTTAAGCCAAATTTTAACATATCAGTTTGTAATTTCAATTATCTAAAAAAAATCAATAACTCATGCAATATTAAATCATTCATAAATGAACCAATATCCATAACCCGTGCAGTTTTCTACCATTCACAAATAGATTATCCACAATTATACTATTTAATGCAACCAAATTATTATGTTATATTTAAACCCTTTCCCACACATATATGCCAATACCTACTTTCAATAACTTCATACTAGATTCAATCATATTTAAGCATACTTCAATCATATTTAAGCATACTTCAACTAGTGTAGAAAGGACTTTAGATGTCTGTTATTTTGGGTTTTTAACATCAGATCCCGATCTGACATCTTTATGAGTGACGTTAATGGGACGTCAGACTCTATAGGTCAGACGTCAGACTATATAGGTCAGACGTCAGACTATATAGGTCAGATGTCTATATAGACGTCGGACTCTATAGGTTAGATGTCTAAAACGTCGCCGTATTTGATTGGATCTTTCTCTGCTTGAGGCCTCTCGGGTTGCTCCTGGCTCATTGCAATTCGAGTTTACAACTTTATATTTTAGTTGAAGAGAATGGATTGTATGTTTTTTTTGTATTGGATGGTTTTAAAAATGTAGTGGAGGGAATTGGAGGAGTGCAAAACGTAAGAAATCGCTGCCCAAGAACGCCGCCCAAGGACACGAGCAAAACTACACCAAAACCTAACGAAAACGCATTTTAATCAATTCAAATGAAAGATAATTCATCAAAAAGTAATGTGATCGAAATTAAATTTTTTTTAAACGGTGCAAAAGTGAGAAAACGAACCTGAAAAACGTAGCTCGTGGAGAGAAAACGCTGGGAAGATGATGAGCAATGAGTGCGTGTAACTGTTGTCTCGTGTTCGCAGTGTTTTAATGCAGACATTTAAAAGTTGGTTCCCCCCATAAAAAACGTCTATAGACGTCGGTTCCCCCCACAACAGACGTTTAAATGGCTTTAGAAGTCGGAGTGGTGGGATCAGACGTCTAAATGGAGTCAAAAAGTGACATTTTAAATTTCTGGGTTGAGTATTTAGAAGTTGGTTCACGCCATAACAGACGTTTATAGACGTCGGTTCCCCCAACAACAGACGTCTAAATGGCTTTAGAAGTCGGAGTGGCGGGATCAGACGTCTAAATGGAGTCAAAAAGTGACCTTTTAGATTTCTGGGCTAAGTATTTAGAAGTCGGTTCCCGCCATAACAGACGTTTATAGATGTTGGTTCCCCCCACAACAAACGTCTAAATGGCTTTAGAAGTTGGGTCCCCCCATAGCCGATGTCTAAATAATTGTTTTATTTACGGAAAATGCCATAGGTCATTTTTTATGTTGGATATTCGAGGGTCGAACGTCTATAACGTTAGAGGCCTTTTCTACACTAGTGTTCCTACATGTAATTATGTTTATATACCGACTGCCAATTTTAAATAGCTTTGCACCAAAGTCTAATAGGTTTAGATATAACATGATTTCAATTTTAAATGAACAAATACATGAATGTGAAACCATAAACATGCCTTAATGATGAGCTTTGAACAACAGATTCATACTGCAAGAAGAAATAGAAAAACAAGAAGGAAGAAGAGAATAAGTTCTCTTCTTTCTCTCGTTCATGGGTTTCGACCCAAATGTGTTTTCTAGAAAACATAAAGAAAAACAAAGCAAATAAAAACAATTTTTTTCTTATTTCAGTCAGGTTCAAGACCACGTCCATCACATCATGTCCATCACATCACGTTTTACAACACTCAACACCATACCATTGGGCTAACTTAACTACACTGACAACTTAACCACTTAATATTTATTTAAGTTATTCTAATTCTCTTATTTTGCATTTTTCCCATTTTAACTCAAACAAACTATTTTCACACCACCTAGGAAATGTGCACCTAACCCTTACCCCATCACAACAAGCTCTATCTAGTAAAAAACATGATACTTGCATAAAATATCATTTATTTTATTAACAGACAAGATTCTAGTCACACTCTTAAGGACATCTACAACCAGGATCTTACAAAAGACATCCTGCCATTCTCTCCTACACTTCATTCCTCTCTATATGAGTTGAATGACAGGTAATATATCAAGATACCTCCTTTCGAAACTCTCATAGGTAAGCATACACTAAACATCACCAAAACATAGAATTTCTCCTTGAAATTCTCTCAACAACCATACCACACAAAAACCTATCAAAGGTTTTCATACACATTCATGCAACCATTACACTCATCAGCATAATTAAGAATGATATAGATCAATATAAAATAATCAAAGAAATAAATCAAAACAGTTATACAAACTAGCACTTAAAGTTGCGCTTAGCACGAAACCACTCGCACAAAAGTTGTGCTCAATGACAACTCTAATGTTCAACGACAACTCTAACTCTCAACGTTATTCTTCTCTCAAAATGGCTCGGCTAGAGATTCCACTCTGTAGCTTAGCGACCTAGAACTAAAATAGTTCCAGACCTATGGTGAAAAAGGGCCCTCGTCGGTCTAGTGAAATATAAAGTATTTATTGTACTAAATAATAAATTTAATATCTTTGTATTCATAAAATATAGGTTCATGACAAAGACATTTGATCAATAAGAAAATTATATTTTATAAGACAATAGTTTAACCGTTGAGGAAGTAGTCAAACTTCATTCTTAAAGGTAAGAGTTTTTATTTTATATAATGCACCGTTAATTATTATTTAATATTTTAAAAAAACCAAAGTTTGATTATTTATATTATTTTACCGTAGTTGAGTTTTTTATATGTTAGTTATCATCTCAAGTATAAATGACTTATTTTTCAATTTTAAACTTAATTCTAAAAAATAAAAACTACATATCAATGTTAAAGAATCCTACTTATTTATTACTAATTTTTAAGAATCAACATTCATTTTAACATATTTTTATCACGCAAACTTTAGGAGATGTTTTATTTAGTGAAATTCACAAAAGAATCGTTTGCCTGAAATTATATATTTTAAATATATATTTTTTGAAACTACATTCAGTGAAATTCTGATTCATTTGCATACTACTTCTAAAAAATTCATAATTTTCAAACAGATGTTTTTCATTTTAAAGGAATAAGTTTCCCTCTTCACAAGACGAAAGAGAAAAATTGTAATAAAAAAAAACCTATATATTTTACACAATCTTAATATATAAATTTCAAATTATTTATATATATATTTTTTCAATAAACATGTTATATTTATCGTCATTACTTTTAGTTGTATCAACGTCGTAATTGATAACGTAATTGATAACGTAATAAATAAATAATAAACATGTTATAATGCAAATAATACGTGTAAACAATATCCATTAATTCCAAAAATAAACACTTAAAACATTGACCCCCCATAATAATTTTAGAACATGATAGATATAAGAAGACCTATTTTATTTTCTCTTCTAATGCATCGAAATGTTTAATAAATTATGGACAAACGAATTTGGAAGGGAACACCTTCTAGGTAAGTGCAGTTTAGCGTCAAAGTTACTTAATTTTGATTTGTTCAATTCAATCTAAATCTGTTGCATGTAATTTCAATTTCAACATTCAAAGTGCATGCTGAGTCAACCCAAACATAAACCAGTTTAATAGAGACACGTATCACAGAGACCAATGCAGAAACCCTATATATATATATTTATAACTGCATGTGATTCTGCTACCTCCACAACATTCATATCACAATCCCTCGTTTCTCTACCAATCAGTTATCTGTTGCACAAGACATCAAACAAGGATTTAATTTCCGAGAAGCACGTACAAAGATAACATGTCTTTGTGTTACAGTTGCAGAAGGATCCTCTGCATGGTTCTGCTTCTGATATTGGTCTTTTTTGTTGTCTCTCCTCAATTTGGTGAATCCTGCAGGCCATTCCAGGACCAACAACTGTTGCTCAAGCTTCCACGAGGTTCTCCTGTTGTATCAAGTCCCGATCCAGTTCATACGTGAAATATTCATGCACGCATAATTAACTAATTTGGATTGTTGTAGAAATTCTACTTCTACAAATTAACTCATTCTTACAGCAGTTAATGGGTACATTTTGTTTAACTTTTCTTTTTGGTTGGGTTTTTACTCCCAAAAGTGATCGGGGTAACTATACCAACTTTGTTTATACTTATATATTGTAATGATAAGAGACAAATTGTAATTTGTAATATTGAAATAAATCTTATGAATATACTATTGTTAATTATTTACTTCCATCACTCTTGTGTTACTGTTAGTATACAGCAATGGTAAGCTTATGATGATGATATATAAGTTGGTATTCTTTGTATGGGGTTCTTAAATTTAACTTAGAAAGAAAATATTAAAGCATGTTGGTGAAATATTGAAATTAAAAATTGTATCTTGTACGATATCATGGATCTTAAAAGAATAAAAATATTTTAATGATTAAAAATATTATTTAAATTGTAAAATATTAAAGTGAAAATAAAATCTATAAATTATATAGGATTTATTACAAGATTTCAACAAGTACATATAAAAATGTAATTTGAGTTGATTAAAAATTATAAGGTATAAAAGGGACTCATTTAAATAAAATAAAATTTCATGTATATTTATTTGAAGGTTATTGCTTGGTAGATCCTTTTACGTACTTAAAAAAATTATTCCAATATTATTCTTTTTGTACTTTATTGTAGAAGAAAAAATGAGTTGGATATATATCAATTAGTCACTAATTTAGTTGGATAATTTTAAGTTTTTTACTCTCAAACTCAATAGGTCTCTGTTGACTCTTTTCTTTATTGAAATTTAAATAAAATTTGATATAGTGTTGCTTGAAATAAAATATATAATAATATTTTAATTTAGGTTATAAATTTTATACATTATTTCAATTATCAATTATAGTAAATGATTTAACATATAAAAATAGTAATGTTTTTAATTTACTTAATTAATATTGATTAATTATTTAAAAACTTCAAAATTATTTACATAATTAAATATATCTTTTTTAAAAAAATAAAAAGTATTATTATTTTTTAAACATTGGTGGATTAGTCCGCCAAATTGTTCCAATTTCGACCATGTTTTTACGGAAAAAATGGGATGATTTGGTCCATTTTTTTCATCTAACTTTTGAATATTATATTTTTCAATTTGTGATCCGTATTATTTTTTTCTTAATTTTTATGTGATTGTAGTTTCAGATTTTAAGAAGAATTTCATAATTTTTATTCATGTTTGAATTTTTATGATGTGTTTCGTATACATACATAATACATACATA
>NC_028358.1:24518304-24527418 GCF_000741045.1 Vigna radiata var. radiata | reverse complement strand
ATTTCACATTGATGATAACCAATTCATCTCATATATATATATATATATATATATATATATATATATATATATATATATATATATATATATATATAATGCATTTTTTTTATGAAATATTGTAGCTTATAAATTATATTTCTTATGGTGTGTTTTCGTTTTTTTTCCACCTTTTTCATTATATTATGCTTTTTGTTAGTGTAAATGAGATGAACGAAGTCTTGAAAAAAAGATATATGTTCAAGTTTGAATTATTCGCTTCAATCTCTAATTAAAGACATTGATTTGACTGGCTAAAATGATCATGTTTGAACTTTAGTTGTTTATCTATTTACAAATTAAATATATATTTTCTTTTTTGTGAAAGAAAAATTCTTTTTTCATTTTTTAATTTATCACTATAAATGCTACATAGTTATCCGGTAACTGAAAAAAATGTTTTTAACGTGATTAAATTCAAAATTCAGACACTTACATTTTCATTATTAAGTAAATAAAAGAATCGTAATTCAATGACTACAAGTTAAAAAAAAAATTAAGTCAATGTAACATTCTTGAAAGTAAAATTACATATTTTAAATGAATACGTAATAGTTTAGACCAATAATTTTTTCATTTTTTTAACGAGTAAAATTATTTTGACATTACAAAAAATTAATAAGTACAAGGGCAAAAGTATGAAAAAAAGCTAAGCCAAGTTTTTAAAGTTTATATTTGACTCGTTGAAAAAGATTTAAGTCTAATTTTAATTTCAAGTTTGAATTTATTAATTTAACTAAATGAATAAGCTTAAATAAATAAACTTATTGGTAGGTAAATATATAATTTGGAATAAGAAAATTCGTTAAAACAAAGCTTTTAACAGGCTCATTATTTTAAATTATTTTTCGTTTAAAGTAATATATACAAATTTATCAAGTGAATTTTATAGTATTATGAAAATCATCATTGATCAAAACGTCTTCATTAAATATTTATTACAATGTAACTATAAATTAATTAAATAAAAATAATATATTAAAAAAAATATTTAAAAAAAAATAATAATATTTTTAGTTTTATAAAATGGTAACTAGAAAACAAAATCTCAAGTGTATAAGGAGGAAATAGTTAAATAACTTTAAGTATAAGAATACTTACACGGATGATGCAAATTTGTGTGATATAATTTTTTAATATAAAGCTAATTATTTATGTAAAATTACATAGGTCAATCTACATGGATAAGAAGAAGTTATTTATACAGATGATTCAATATGGGTAGATTTTAGCATGTAAACAGAGCATGAGAAGGACTGTGTCCTTTTGACTTTTTGGTTTTAATAAGAAGAAAAAAGTTTAATTTTCAAGGGAGAATTACTTATGTGTATTTTAATCGAAAACCATAATTAGTGCGTGGTTAAGGGTGTTAAAAACTAGGTGTAACTATTAAAACGGAAACATAAGTATTAGTCGTTGAGTTTCTAAGGCATTTTGGTATTGTTATATTAAATGTCTGCACAACTCGTTTTCATGGTTGGTGACCAAGGTTTAAATTTATTAGTATTCGAAGTTTGATTCGTTCAATTTTCAATTCAACCTTCTTCAAGTTCAAACCCATAGTCAAGAAAAACGAGTCACGACGCATTCTCAATTGCAAAACTAAACATCCCTTACATATATATATGCATGCAAGTTCCATCACCATCCTCATCAATAATCTATCAGTTATATCAAAGAAAAATTGAAGAACATTGCTGTTTTTGCTTGACATGGCTAATTTCTCTAGGAGGAGGATACTTTTCATGGTTATAGTGATGGTGTTCATCGTCACGGTTGCTTTTCCTGAAGGTGCAGCAAGTTGCAGGCTTTTGCATGATGAACATGATTCTGTGCAATTTGATAGTCTTCTGTTACAGTTCCTTCCACGTGGTCCTTTGAAGCCTTCAGCACCTGATCCAATTCGACCATAACCCCAAGTTCCAGCTTTTTGCCATATCAGACAATTTCCTCATATATATATTCTTTTAACTGTTCACACATTCTTTTGTTCTTTTCTTAAGATTGTTATATTTTCCCAAACATTCTAATTCTCATAATTTAATTATTTTTCTTGTTCTAAGAAAATGCTACCTTGCATTATATGAAAGGATTCTCACTTTTAGACTGCATATACGTTATGAGCAATGTTAATATAAATTTTGTTACCACATTTTGACACATCATAATAATGAATTTTTAATAAAAATCAATAATAAATAGTCAAAAAATAATATATATATATACCATATATCAAAATATATTTTTCCCGTTATCTAATTCTGTCTTTAAGTATTTTAATCACTAAGATCTTATCAATTTAATAATAATAATAATAATAATAATAATAATAATAATGATAATAAACAAAAGACTCTTTTAATATCACACTCATTGTTCTTCTCCATAAAAATGTTAAAAGGTTCTTATATATTTTCTATTAACACGCTCTTTTTATTGCTTGAAATATATTAAAAATAAGAAAACTTGATGGAGCTACGTATTATATAATAAATTTTTTTAATCAATAAAAGTATGCTAAAAATATACACGGGTAAGACTCCATATGTTCTCAATTTATTATAACATAATAATTGATTGGATTTACAAGTATATTATTTCTAATGACATTTGTCACTAAATGAAATCTTAACATTTGAATGAATTTTATAGTTACAATTTGTTTCTACACACTAGTACAAAAACGCTGTTTAACGTCACTCAATAGACGTTTGTTTGTCGATAATCCGACGTATATGAGTGGACGGTGGCATTATCGTAAATAGCTTGGTAACGTAGACGTCGGTTTCCAGATAACGCGACGTCTATGATATTGTAGACGTCCCAACTACTGCAAACAGACGTCTAATGGCCTGAGGTAGTTCAGAAGACAGTCCCGTGACGTCGGTGTTCACGGGGGGCCGACATCTATAGGACTACAATTAATGCTTTTACCTAATTTCCAGGCGCTTAGATGTTGCTTAGTCAACATGCGACGTCTACGGCCTGAATAAAGAAGGCGGGAAGATAAAAAATCTTCAATTTAGACGTCGGAGATCTGTACAAGCGACGTCTAAGTGTCTGTAATTAATTAAATTCACCAAATTCGAGGGCCATTGACGTTGGCTAGAAGGGGCACCAACGTCTATGTGCCTGTAAGTAATGATGTGCATCATTATAGACGTCGGCGCCCCATCACAACTGTCGTCAACATCCCTCACAGGAAATCAAATGTCAATCGTTTTAGCTTCCTAGACGTTGGTTCCCCTTGTGACCGACGTCTAGTGGGATTCAAAAGGTCAGTTGAAAAGTTAACTTGGACGTCGAATTAGTAACAGAACTGACGTCTATAGTCATATAGACGTCGGCTATCTGGAGAACCCAACGCTTAGTTTCATTTTAAAAAGATCGCACACTCTTCGCGGCATTCAGTTTCTGATATCTTCCTCTTCCTCTTCTTCTTTTTCTCTCGCGACACTCTTCTTTTTCTCCCTTTCGGCACGTCTTCTTTTTGTTGCGGCATTCTATTGTTGTTTTTGATATCTTTATCGTCTTCCTCCTCTCTTTTTCTCTCTTGCGACATTGCATCCCAGGTGCGTGGTTTTTTTTTATGCTTAACGTTTGTTTAGTCTTTCATCGATTATCTTTTGGTTCAACTAATTAAAATTTGCTTTCTTTGTGTTGTGTTTTAGTGTAGTTTTGTTCCTTTCTTGGGATAACGTAGTGACACATTCTCCCTTTGCTAGCTGCCTCCCAGAAATAGCGACGTCTTTTGAATTTTTTTTTATTGTTTCAACCCAAAAACAATCCTGGGTCGTTGTCTAGTTTTCGTTTCACCGTGATTTTTTCCTCTTGCGGATGAGAAATGAAACTAAGCAACCACCCAGGTTCAGTTTTGGGTTGAAGGGACCATAAGAAATTCAAAAGACACATGCTTTTTTGGGGGAAACTAGCAAAAGGAGATTGTGCTACTAGGCTATCCAAAGACGGGAACAAAACTGCACTAAAACACAACCACTGTATTAGACGTCGGTTAATGCAAAAATCGACATCTATAGTGACTTTAGACGTAGGTCTTTGTCATGTTCGACGTCTATATGTGCTCTTCGACGTCGGTTAATGCGTTATCTGACGTCTAATTAGTGTCTTTAGACGTCCATTCAAACCAGTGCCGACGTTTATTGACGTCGTTCGTGAGCACTAACTGACGTCATTATAAACGTCTATGATTAGGATGTCGGACGTCCCATTGACGTCACTGATTTAGACGTCGGTTTAAGATTAGACGTTAAAAACCCAAAATAAACTACGTTAAATAACGTTTTTGCACTAGTGACAATTGCATATTAAATTATAAAATTAATATGAAGTTATTCTCATTTGCATACATTTTAATAATTATGGTATTATAAGTTATCTAAATGTGGTTCATTATAAACTACTATAATGTGTGTGCCTCTATATATATATATATATATATATATTTTATATATAAGAGCTATTTTCAAATCAAATACTCTCAAATTATTAATCTTTATATTATTATTATTATTATTATATTTTAAAATAAAATATTTTCAATGTGAAAATTTTAATACTTCAATACTAGAAATATCTAAAATAATAAATTTAGGTTAAGTGAATATTTAAATATATTTATTACAATGAAAGTACGAAAAATTCAAATATGGATGAAAGAAGTGCAAAGTTAATCAAAAGTGAACGAAGTAATAAATCAGAAAAACTAAGATGTAAACAAAGCAAAATGTCATGATTTTGTTCCAACAGAAGAAATACAGATTCCATTATCATAGCATATAGACAAGTAAAAGAAAATAGCTAAACATGATTTTCTATTTTTTTTTATTAAAATTTATGTTGGTGTTTAACTTGAAAGAGGTTCGTTTAAGTTGTTTGATTTTCAAATTTGAGCATTTCTTTTTTGAAAACTGATTTATACCTTTTAATTGATTTAAAATAAGAAATAAAGCAACAAATTAATTGAAGTAAAAAAGCGAAAATACTTCCACTATATCTTTTTAAACTTCGAATTTTGGGAAATGTTTAGCTTTTGTTTATTTATTATTTGTAAATCTTAATATCATATTAATTATATTAAAATAATTGACACGTGTATTTATTAAGCAGATACAGAGAAAAATAAATGAATTAAAAATAATTGACACATTGTATTTCTTTGATTAGTGAAAAACAATCCTAAAATGTTTACAAAGAAGTAATGGAGGGTATATGTATAAGTAAATACCCAAATTATGCAGTTTTCTTTTCTAGCCTGTTGAATATGACTTGAAAAGGGAGGGTCTTCCATTTTCCATGTTCTTGACTTTTGACTAAATTAATGTCAAAGCATTAAATATTGAATGGGTCATATCTCATCACAAATTACTTTTTCGCATCAGGTTTTTATTTAAGATAAATGATCTAAAAATGTAATGAAAATCATAATACTTTGATACATACAAATTTTTCATTTGGGATTACATTTTTTACTTTTTATTATTATTTTTTTTAAATATAAAAAATCATTTTTTTTATGACCATGCTGTTTTAGTTCTTAGTTTCACAATATGGAAACGATCCAACTTTTACCATTTCTTTGTTTGAAAATTACAAATTTAAGAAAATTTTTAGATATAAAATGTGCCAATTAGTGACGAAAAGTAGTTAATGCGTAAGAAGTCTTCGATCCATTTTGGATTTTTTTTACAGGTTGAGTAGTTTTCTCTTTATTAGTATGAAATACGAATGTTCAATATTTAATTCAATTTTAATTACGTTCTATAATTACTTATTTTTAATTGAACTTATGTTAATAATTCTTATTTTATAAAATATTTAAAATATTTTTATTTCCATCTGTTTAATTTTATTAACAAATAGTTTATACATTTTTTTAATCTTCTTTTTTGTTGGTTAATTAATTTTTTTATAAAGAAAGTAAGCAGTTGATCGATAAATTAAAAAAAATGAAGAGAAAAAAATAATCTCATTTAGTTAATAAGTTAGAATTGATATATATATATATATATATATATATATATATATATATATATATATATTATAATTTTTTGAAATCTAGAAATTAAATCTCATAAAAATATATTAAAATTGATAACAGATCATTCTAATGTGTCATGTCAAATAACAAGATTACAGAGTGGCTTACCAACTTCTTCTTTTTTAATTTTGTTATTATGTATTTTAAAAGAAAAAATTGTTGTGTATTTGTGTGCTTTTTATGGATGTTATTATCCACTTGCATAAGTTAATAAAGGTGATGTGAAATGGTATCTCCAACAAATTTAGGTGAAACTATAAGAGGAAAAATGAGATTTGAATTTTTTTTTCTTATTAGAAAGAATTTAAGAACTTGGAAAATAGTTTTAAAGTAACAATGGTATTAACGATGATACTTGGTTATTTTATTCTTAAAAATAGATTTTTTATTAATCGAAGTTTTATGTCATAAGAATTAGTATTTGTCTAAATATTTTAATTAACATTTTTTCTATCTTCTCTCTAGATCTTTGACTTTGTTCTTCATATGTTTGAAGATCGGAGTGCATCATAGAGTTCCTGGACTGGAGTTCTACAATCTATCTTATGAGAATCTTAAACAAAGTAAGTTCACATTTTTCCTTCTTTCTAGTCGTTTAAAAAATTTGTTGCATGTGAGGCATTTTGGGTTTATATATGATGCTTAAGAGTTCAACATGAATCTTTTCTTAATTAGGATTATTATGGTGTGTTCTAATCAGTGATCAGAGTTCTTTATACATGCATGTAAAGAAACTTGTGAGAGGTAGATTTTGTTGAGCTTGTGAGAGTTGAACTTATGCAGAACACATTCTGGGAGTCTAAGAATGTCTATATCTAGGTAAGGGTAGTTAATTCATAAATTTTGCATGTTGATTCTACTGTCATTGAATGATTGTTGGTATTTTGTAGATTGATTGTTGAATTGGTATAGTTTCATCTATTTTTTTTTTTTGTTGAATTTGGCAAAATTGTGCAAATAGGTTAAATTGGAGATTAAATCTGGTCCTTAAGTTGTGATCTTTTAGATTGGTACAACGACATGATACTCTTATTTCCAATGAGTCATTTTAAGCAAATTGATCATGTTACAGAGGAAAAAAACACTTTAATGGAGATAGGGGTATTGTCTGTTCTACTAGGGCGAGCCAACTACTCACTAATCGAGTTCCAATATTGAGTTTGGCAAAGGTAGGGGAGGCATTCTTATTGAGCGAGCCTAGTTTCGTTGGATAAATGTCAAATATGGGTTTGGCAGAAAGGCAAGGGAGCTTACTTACTGGGCAAGGCAACCTCTTGTTATGAGATTACATGTTTTCAATTCCAAGCCATCTTGACAAAATTAGGATTCTCGCTTCATTAACCATTGAATCAAATTGTAATTTTAATAGTTGGTTCTAGACATTTAAATCTTCACTGTGACTATTGGAATATTTGATTGGAGGTTTATGGTTAAAGAAATAATTTTTGCTATTTTGATACACTTAATGAAAATATTGTAATTAAATATTATGTCAATGTAATAGAAAATAAATGATAAATTATTTACATGTAAATTGAAATAAATAATAGGTGATTGATGCTATGAGAGGAGTTTAGGTTGAAATACATAGGTATGACATGACGTTATAATTTAAGACTATATAAGAATGTAATGAATGAATCGTGTGTGATATATTATTTTTTGACTATTTTCTTATGGTTGTGTTTACCAATTTGGTAAAGTGGTTGTGAATTAAGATGAATATGAATGGAACGATGAAGTAGTTATTCCTAAAGTGGGAATACTACAATTAGTTAGTTTTTGTGCGGTGTATTAACAACAGAGGGTAAAAAGAGATCATCTTGACTCTATTAGTAATTTGATTCAGATAAATAAAAATAACTAGTTGTGAGAATAAAAGGATGTTCAAATATATAGAGTGAGTCAACACAAGTTGAGTTCATGAAATATAGAATTTACCTTGACATGCTCTATAAATTAGGAAGAGGCTTGAACATGTAATAGTTATAGCTCTTGAGAGACATGAATGAATGAGTAATGTACAAAGTCTTAGGATGCTATGGTCAATACTTTATTCCTTGAAGATTGTGTCAAATGTATGTTTCATGCGTCATAAAAGTTGTATAGAGGATCTATGTTATTAAATTGATGTTCTTTGGAGTATGATGTAGGATGAATTATTCTTATAAAGTGATTTTTAGTTTTATAATGATATGAATTAAATTTATACTAGCTTTCCTTTTTTTTTATTTGATTGTGGTTTATCCGTCAATTATGTTAAGTAATGAGTAATGTAAGTGAGAGAGTTACGAAACAATATGACTCTATATGGTTTTCCTAGAGTAGTTGTTATTTAAGTATATAAACTTTATACTGAATATTTCTAATTAGTTAATAAAGTATTATTTATTACTCAAAAGTTTTGTTTTATTTTTCCTAAGAAGGATTTGTAAATACAATTTATAATATACTTGTATAATTGTTTATGTTTTTATCAAAGTGATGTTTTAAATTAGTAAAGTGAATACTAATATATTGGAGTGTTATCAATATATTTATTTTACCTTATCTTAAAATTAATATTTTTATAAAATAACGCTTTTAAAATAAAATACAAAATTATCAGTTTAATTAATATAGTGTTATTTTTTATTAATTATTTTTTAAAATTAATTATTTAAAAGTAAAATCAAAAGTAGAAGTTATTTATAAATTATTTAATCATTTTTTTTCTAACTTTTAACAGTAAAAAATGAAAATCAGTCAAAATTCAATAAGTTTTTGACCCCTTAAAAACTAATTTCTTAGCATAAATATTAAAAAAAATGTTGGATAAAGGAGGTAGGGTTAAGTATACTTGGAATTTTTTTTCTACAAGTATAAATTCAGGAAAAAAAACCAAATAACTTTTCCTATTTTGAGAATGAAAGAGAAAAGAATTTCATACGACAGTAGTAAATATATATATATATATATATATATATATATATATATATATATATATATATATATATATATATATATATATATATATATAT
>NC_028358.1:24514934-24516849 GCF_000741045.1 Vigna radiata var. radiata | reverse complement strand
ATATATATATATATATATATATATATATATATATATATATATATATATATATACTCAGATGCTCTATTGAATTAGTTATGCTTTATTTGCGTAACATTTTAGTTTTATCATTTTTTTTCATAATATTATCTGACTTAAGAAATAATATTATTACTTTTCCAGTTTGTATTAGAAAACAGTACACACCAAAATGCAAGTAGTAAAGGCAGGTATAACATTCAAATATTCACGATTACAAATATAAGCACTAAAATCGTTAAACGAGTTATAATTTTATAATAATAAGATGATAAATTCTCTGCTCATGGCACTCTATCCAAACCGTTGCTGACTGAAATAAACGATTTCGAAGGGAACACTTTCTAGATAGGTGCATGGTGTGTTTAGCGTCGGAATTACTTAATAATTTTGATTTGTTCAATTCAATGCTATTGCATATTGTGATCTATGTCCTTTCATTATAATTTAATTATTATAGATACCCTTACTATAATTTGTACTTTATTTATTGGAGATTTTTATTATAGCTTATTTACAAAGCTATAGAGAATTTCTAATAATTATAATAATATTAAGGATCCTGATATTTTAATAACATTTTTTAATAACTTTTTGACAATAAAACATGTGTCATCGTTTCATTTATTTATTTAAATTTATTTTAAAAAAGTATTTAAAATAAATCAATCCTAAATTACTAAAAATTTGTTGAAGAAGAGTTGTTATAGAAATATTTTCTAGTATTAAATAGTTATTATGAATGGTCTCTTTGTAGTTTCAATTTTGAATCTTCAAAGTGTATGCTGAGTCAACCCAAAACTTTCCTTCTTTTAAACCAGGCTAATGGAGACACGTATTACTACAAGTCAAGCACAGCACCCGCGTGAATAACCCTATATATATATACATGCATGTGATTCTGCATCCTCCACAGCATTCACATCACAATCTCTCATTTTCTCTGCCAATCACTTTCTGTTTCACCATTTCAAGACACAAAACACACGATTCGATCTTCGAGAGAAGCATATATTCATTAACATATATATTATAAAGACATGTCTTTGTCTTACAGTTGCAGAAGGATCCTCTTCATGGTTCTGCTTTTGATGTTGGTCTTTTTGGTTGCGTCTCCTCAATTTGGAGAAGCTCTTAGGCCATTACAGGACCAACAACAACTGTTGCTCAAGCTTCAACGAGCTCCTCCTGTTGTATCAAGTCCAGATCCAGTTCATACGTGAAAACCTTGCATGCGTCCATGCACAACAACGTTAATATTCTTTCAACGGTTACTAATACATGTAAACTTTTGTTTTTCTTTCTGCCTCTGCTCGCTTGGAACAACCTTAGCAAAAGTGCTTTCGTTAATTTCAGACCAAATCAAATACTCAGTTGCCAGACACATGTTGTAACATTCATTTATTTAAATAAGACATTCTGCTTCTTCACTATTTATTCATCAGTCCTTCTACACTATTTATTTATTTTTAGTAATATATAAACAAGAACAAATGCCTTTTACTGTATTTACTTTAATTGACATTTGAAGAAATATTTTTTTTATCATCAAAGCCAAACATGTTCGTGGTTGTGGTGGGTGTGTATATATATAATGAGTATATCTTATGCGGAGCTTATATAATGTAAATAATACTTACGTAAAAAATATTACGAGAAACTTACATTGTGTAAAAATAAAGGTTTTCAAGAATAAGATTTATAAATCATTAATAAAAATAAAAACCTTTATTTATTTTTATTTAATACGAGATCAAGGTTAAATTTATTTAAAGTTTAAGGTGAAGCCCACGACCTGTTGTAAGAAGTATTGATTTCACATTGATGATAACCAATTCATCTCATATATATATATATATATATATATATATATATATATATATATATATATATATAT
>NC_028358.1:24462597-24514703 GCF_000741045.1 Vigna radiata var. radiata | reverse complement strand
ATTTCACATTGATGATAACCAATTCATCTCATATATATATATATATATATATATATATATATATATATATATATATATATATATATATATATATAATGCATTTTTTTTATGAAATATTGTAGCTTATAAATTATATTTCTTATGGTGTGTTTTCGTTTTTTTTCCACCTTTTTCATTATATTATGCTTTTTGTTAGTGTAAATGAGATGAACGAAGTCTTGAAAAAAAGATATATGTTCAAGTTTGAATTATTCGCTTCAATCTCTAATTAAAGACATTGATTTGACTGGCTAAAATGATCATGTTTGAACTTTAGTTGTTTATCTATTTACAAATTAAATATATATTTTCTTTTTTGTGAAAGAAAAATTCTTTTTTCATTTTTTAATTTATCACTATAAATGCTACATAGTTATCCGGTAACTGAAAAAAATGTTTTTAACGTGATTAAATTCAAAATTCAGACACTTACATTTTCATTATTAAGTAAATAAAAGAATCGTAATTCAATGACTACAAGTTAAAAAAAAAATTAAGTCAATGTAACATTCTTGAAAGTAAAATTACATATTTTAAATGAATACGTAATAGTTTAGACCAATAATTTTTTCATTTTTTTAACGAGTAAAATTATTTTGACATTACAAAAAATTAATAAGTACAAGGGCAAAAGTATGAAAAAAAGCTAAGCCAAGTTTTTAAAGTTTATATTTGACTCGTTGAAAAAGATTTAAGTCTAATTTTAATTTCAAGTTTGAATTTATTAATTTAACTAAATGAATAAGCTTAAATAAATAAACTTATTGGTAGGTAAATATATAATTTGGAATAAGAAAATTCGTTAAAACAAAGCTTTTAACAGGCTCATTATTTTAAATTATTTTTCGTTTAAAGTAATATATACAAATTTATCAAGTGAATTTTATAGTATTATGAAAATCATCATTGATCAAAACGTCTTCATTAAATATTTATTACAATGTAACTATAAATTAATTAAATAAAAATAATATATTAAAAAAAATATTTAAAAAAAAATAATAATATTTTTAGTTTTATAAAATGGTAACTAGAAAACAAAATCTCAAGTGTATAAGGAGGAAATAGTTAAATAACTTTAAGTATAAGAATACTTACACGGATGATGCAAATTTGTGTGATATAATTTTTTAATATAAAGCTAATTATTTATGTAAAATTACATAGGTCAATCTACATGGATAAGAAGAAGTTATTTATACAGATGATTCAATATGGGTAGATTTTAGCATGTAAACAGAGCATGAGAAGGACTGTGTCCTTTTGACTTTTTGGTTTTAATAAGAAGAAAAAAGTTTAATTTTCAAGGGAGAATTACTTATGTGTATTTTAATCGAAAACCATAATTAGTGCGTGGTTAAGGGTGTTAAAAACTAGGTGTAACTATTAAAACGGAAACATAAGTATTAGTCGTTGAGTTTCTAAGGCATTTTGGTATTGTTATATTAAATGTCTGCACAACTCGTTTTCATGGTTGGTGACCAAGGTTTAAATTTATTAGTATTCGAAGTTTGATTCGTTCAATTTTCAATTCAACCTTCTTCAAGTTCAAACCCATAGTCAAGAAAAACGAGTCACGACGCATTCTCAATTGCAAAACTAAACATCCCTTACATATATATATGCATGCAAGTTCCATCACCATCCTCATCAATAATCTATCAGTTATATCAAAGAAAAATTGAAGAACATTGCTGTTTTTGCTTGACATGGCTAATTTCTCTAGGAGGAGGATACTTTTCATGGTTATAGTGATGGTGTTCATCGTCACGGTTGCTTTTCCTGAAGGTGCAGCAAGTTGCAGGCTTTTGCATGATGAACATGATTCTGTGCAATTTGATAGTCTTCTGTTACAGTTCCTTCCACGTGGTCCTTTGAAGCCTTCAGCACCTGATCCAATTCGACCATAACCCCAAGTTCCAGCTTTTTGCCATATCAGACAATTTCCTCATATATATATTCTTTTAACTGTTCACACATTCTTTTGTTCTTTTCTTAAGATTGTTATATTTTCCCAAACATTCTAATTCTCATAATTTAATTATTTTTCTTGTTCTAAGAAAATGCTACCTTGCATTATATGAAAGGATTCTCACTTTTAGACTGCATATACGTTATGAGCAATGTTAATATAAATTTTGTTACCACATTTTGACACATCATAATAATGAATTTTTAATAAAAATCAATAATAAATAGTCAAAAAATAATATATATATATACCATATATCAAAATATATTTTTCCCGTTATCTAATTCTGTCTTTAAGTATTTTAATCACTAAGATCTTATCAATTTAATAATAATAATAATAATAATAATAATAATAATAATGATAATAAACAAAAGACTCTTTTAATATCACACTCATTGTTCTTCTCCATAAAAATGTTAAAAGGTTCTTATATATTTTCTATTAACACGCTCTTTTTATTGCTTGAAATATATTAAAAATAAGAAAACTTGATGGAGCTACGTATTATATAATAAATTTTTTTAATCAATAAAAGTATGCTAAAAATATACACGGGTAAGACTCCATATGTTCTCAATTTATTATAACATAATAATTGATTGGATTTACAAGTATATTATTTCTAATGACATTTGTCACTAAATGAAATCTTAACATTTGAATGAATTTTATAGTTACAATTTGTTTCTACACACTAGTACAAAAACGCTGTTTAACGTCACTCAATAGACGTTTGTTTGTCGATAATCCGACGTATATGAGTGGACGGTGGCATTATCGTAAATAGCTTGGTAACGTAGACGTCGGTTTCCAGATAACGCGACGTCTATGATATTGTAGACGTCCCAACTACTGCAAACAGACGTCTAATGGCCTGAGGTAGTTCAGAAGACAGTCCCGTGACGTCGGTGTTCACGGGGGGCCGACATCTATAGGACTACAATTAATGCTTTTACCTAATTTCCAGGCGCTTAGATGTTGCTTAGTCAACATGCGACGTCTACGGCCTGAATAAAGAAGGCGGGAAGATAAAAAATCTTCAATTTAGACGTCGGAGATCTGTACAAGCGACGTCTAAGTGTCTGTAATTAATTAAATTCACCAAATTCGAGGGCCATTGACGTTGGCTAGAAGGGGCACCAACGTCTATGTGCCTGTAAGTAATGATGTGCATCATTATAGACGTCGGCGCCCCATCACAACTGTCGTCAACATCCCTCACAGGAAATCAAATGTCAATCGTTTTAGCTTCCTAGACGTTGGTTCCCCTTGTGACCGACGTCTAGTGGGATTCAAAAGGTCAGTTGAAAAGTTAACTTGGACGTCGAATTAGTAACAGAACTGACGTCTATAGTCATATAGACGTCGGCTATCTGGAGAACCCAACGCTTAGTTTCATTTTAAAAAGATCGCACACTCTTCGCGGCATTCAGTTTCTGATATCTTCCTCTTCCTCTTCTTCTTTTTCTCTCGCGACACTCTTCTTTTTCTCCCTTTCGGCACGTCTTCTTTTTGTTGCGGCATTCTATTGTTGTTTTTGATATCTTTATCGTCTTCCTCCTCTCTTTTTCTCTCTTGCGACATTGCATCCCAGGTGCGTGGTTTTTTTTTATGCTTAACGTTTGTTTAGTCTTTCATCGATTATCTTTTGGTTCAACTAATTAAAATTTGCTTTCTTTGTGTTGTGTTTTAGTGTAGTTTTGTTCCTTTCTTGGGATAACGTAGTGACACATTCTCCCTTTGCTAGCTGCCTCCCAGAAATAGCGACGTCTTTTGAATTTTTTTTTATTGTTTCAACCCAAAAACAATCCTGGGTCGTTGTCTAGTTTTCGTTTCACCGTGATTTTTTCCTCTTGCGGATGAGAAATGAAACTAAGCAACCACCCAGGTTCAGTTTTGGGTTGAAGGGACCATAAGAAATTCAAAAGACACATGCTTTTTTGGGGGAAACTAGCAAAAGGAGATTGTGCTACTAGGCTATCCAAAGACGGGAACAAAACTGCACTAAAACACAACCACTGTATTAGACGTCGGTTAATGCAAAAATCGACATCTATAGTGACTTTAGACGTAGGTCTTTGTCATGTTCGACGTCTATATGTGCTCTTCGACGTCGGTTAATGCGTTATCTGACGTCTAATTAGTGTCTTTAGACGTCCATTCAAACCAGTGCCGACGTTTATTGACGTCGTTCGTGAGCACTAACTGACGTCATTATAAACGTCTATGATTAGGATGTCGGACGTCCCATTGACGTCACTGATTTAGACGTCGGTTTAAGATTAGACGTTAAAAACCCAAAATAAACTACGTTAAATAACGTTTTTGCACTAGTGACAATTGCATATTAAATTATAAAATTAATATGAAGTTATTCTCATTTGCATACATTTTAATAATTATGGTATTATAAGTTATCTAAATGTGGTTCATTATAAACTACTATAATGTGTGTGCCTCTATATATATATATATATATATATATTTTATATATAAGAGCTATTTTCAAATCAAATACTCTCAAATTATTAATCTTTATATTATTATTATTATTATTATATTTTAAAATAAAATATTTTCAATGTGAAAATTTTAATACTTCAATACTAGAAATATCTAAAATAATAAATTTAGGTTAAGTGAATATTTAAATATATTTATTACAATGAAAGTACGAAAAATTCAAATATGGATGAAAGAAGTGCAAAGTTAATCAAAAGTGAACGAAGTAATAAATCAGAAAAACTAAGATGTAAACAAAGCAAAATGTCATGATTTTGTTCCAACAGAAGAAATACAGATTCCATTATCATAGCATATAGACAAGTAAAAGAAAATAGCTAAACATGATTTTCTATTTTTTTTTATTAAAATTTATGTTGGTGTTTAACTTGAAAGAGGTTCGTTTAAGTTGTTTGATTTTCAAATTTGAGCATTTCTTTTTTGAAAACTGATTTATACCTTTTAATTGATTTAAAATAAGAAATAAAGCAACAAATTAATTGAAGTAAAAAAGCGAAAATACTTCCACTATATCTTTTTAAACTTCGAATTTTGGGAAATGTTTAGCTTTTGTTTATTTATTATTTGTAAATCTTAATATCATATTAATTATATTAAAATAATTGACACGTGTATTTATTAAGCAGATACAGAGAAAAATAAATGAATTAAAAATAATTGACACATTGTATTTCTTTGATTAGTGAAAAACAATCCTAAAATGTTTACAAAGAAGTAATGGAGGGTATATGTATAAGTAAATACCCAAATTATGCAGTTTTCTTTTCTAGCCTGTTGAATATGACTTGAAAAGGGAGGGTCTTCCATTTTCCATGTTCTTGACTTTTGACTAAATTAATGTCAAAGCATTAAATATTGAATGGGTCATATCTCATCACAAATTACTTTTTCGCATCAGGTTTTTATTTAAGATAAATGATCTAAAAATGTAATGAAAATCATAATACTTTGATACATACAAATTTTTCATTTGGGATTACATTTTTTACTTTTTATTATTATTTTTTTTAAATATAAAAAATCATTTTTTTTATGACCATGCTGTTTTAGTTCTTAGTTTCACAATATGGAAACGATCCAACTTTTACCATTTCTTTGTTTGAAAATTACAAATTTAAGAAAATTTTTAGATATAAAATGTGCCAATTAGTGACGAAAAGTAGTTAATGCGTAAGAAGTCTTCGATCCATTTTGGATTTTTTTTACAGGTTGAGTAGTTTTCTCTTTATTAGTATGAAATACGAATGTTCAATATTTAATTCAATTTTAATTACGTTCTATAATTACTTATTTTTAATTGAACTTATGTTAATAATTCTTATTTTATAAAATATTTAAAATATTTTTATTTCCATCTGTTTAATTTTATTAACAAATAGTTTATACATTTTTTTAATCTTCTTTTTTGTTGGTTAATTAATTTTTTTATAAAGAAAGTAAGCAGTTGATCGATAAATTAAAAAAAATGAAGAGAAAAAAATAATCTCATTTAGTTAATAAGTTAGAATATATATATATATATATATATATATATATATATATATATATATATATATTATAATTTTCATGACAAGAATCAAAGAGAAAAATATATTAAATATATAATAATTTCTTAAAATAAATTTAATAAAAATATCCAAAATTTATGAAATAATTAAAAATTAACTAAAATAATTTTTATTTTTATTTTATCGTTCTAAATGTTTTTGATTTGACTATTTTAAATGAGTCAATATAAATTTTTGTTGACGAATTCATATAAACAGCTTATTATATCAATATGTGATATTCATTATTCATTTTACTTCGTTCAATAAGTAAATTCTAATTAATAAATACATTATTTATTTTGCATATAATACTATCATTTTATGATAATGTTACATTGTAATTTAACATGAGAAACTATATCCAAATTTAACCGTTTATTTTTTTTAATTTAATCGTTTTCTAAAATTAAATAAATAAAAATGATCTAAAAAATAAAATAAAGTTATATTTATTTTTTTAATAATAATAATTTTATTATTATTAAAAATATAAACACACATAGGCATTTTTTGTCACTAACTAATTAAAAATAGAATTAAATATATATACATTAAAAAAGGAATAAATATGATGTCGAGTGAAATAGAAATTCGTTCTTTCCAAAAATAATTATGTCTATGTAAAATGCATTAAAATAATAACGTGTCAAATACGATTTAGTTTAAATTAAAAGAATACAGTGTCTAATTTAAATATTAAATTCAAATACACAAAATAAATTCAACATAATTGAATTAAAAGAGTTATATTTACTATTTTTAAAGTTTAAGAATAAAAGTTATATGTTTTTTTTACATAGATGAATTTCAATTTTATATCAAAATTAAATAACTAAAATTATATTTAACTTTTTAAAATATAGTAATAAAATTATTTTATACTAATAAAGTTCACACATATTACTTTTTTCAATTAAAATAAGAAACATAAAAATCATAATTAAAAAGTAATACATATTTTATAATTTTATTGTAAATAATTTTTATTTCTTTTGAAGATAATATTTTATTATAAATAGTTATTTTAGTTTAAAAATACTAAATTAAAAAAAATTGAATTTTAAAAAATTATTAAATTTAAAAAGATTCACTTAAGAATAAAATTGATAAACGAAAAATAAAATAAGTTGAAAAATATGAACACGAAAAAACAATTATATTATTATGAGACGTTAAAAAACTAATCCTAATAGAGATAGATATAATATAATTATTTAATATCTAAAAGTAAGATTAGAATTAAATATTAAATTTATACAAAGGTGACCTTCAAAGTTTCTCAACGTGTATGGTTACCCGCGAAGTCCATGCGGAGGAGGGAGGAGAGAAGAGAGAAGAGGGAAGAGTGCGAGGCACAAGAATGTCCACAAGCATGGCGATTTTGCAGGGCCTTCAGCCATTTCTGCTCTCACAAACCTTCATCACTATCACTTCTCCATTTGCGCTAAGCAAACTCCAAAACAATTATTCTCTTCGCTTCTATTCTCATTCCGATCTCTCTTGCACGTTCAAAACCACCGCTCCCTCGCGTTCAACTTCGATCCATGATTTCTCTTCCACGCCGTTGGAAAATGTCCGCACGTGTTGTTTTTCTTGGCCGGTGACACCTATTTGGCTGAGGTTCTTATTCTCCGGAAATGGTACGGTTGTTACTGATTTCGATTTGAGCGATCGGTGTTTGCAGAATCGAATCCTTTTCAGTTTGGCTTGCAGTGTTCTATCTACATTGCTTCGAAATTGCTTGATTTTTGTAGAGATTTTACAATTCTTAAGACGTTGATAGGCATACTAAAGGAAGTTGCTGAAAACCTGGAAGATGAGAAGGTTGAGAGTGATATGTTTGATTGGACCTATATATAGTCATATTTTGAGGGAACCATCAATTTCATAACTCAAATTTTGTGCTCTCTTAGGAATGATGTTATATAAGTAGTCCTCAGAGTATTGAATAGCTATTAATTTAATTCTTGTCGATATATTTCATTAACTTCCAAGTACTGATTTAAGGAATTTTTAATACTTGAGGAACTATTTTGTATGATTTCTTCTCATACTTCATTAATTATTTATGTAATCTGTTCACTTTAGGGACTATATAGGGAGAGTAATGCTTTAGGGTGGAAATTGTTAGTTTTCTTGTCATATTTTATATACTGAAATTCTGACTGACACGCTCTTTCGTACTAAGATTGAGAAGGAGGGTGCAATTTAGAGTCCTACGAAGACTGTACATGGCTACAAAAAGTGTATGGTCGTGCTAATAAAATTTTTGATTAGGATTTCGGTCATAAGAATGGTTTTGTATGTATCTCAAGTCTCAATAACTTAGTGAGACTTGAAATGTTCTTCTTTCCCCCAATTAAATATGAATATTGTGATCCGAGCTAATAATCCATGCCAAGAGGTATGACTTTCAAAATCATGGGCAGCGCATTAAGGTGGGATTGGCTCCCAAGACTTTGACCTCAATCTCTTATAATCCAAATATTGAATTTTGATTATTTTAAATTTTAAAAGTAGTGCTATGTTCTGAACTTACAAAGTCAAATGACTTTTAGGAAATGTACTTCACCTATTCCAACATTCTTTGGATAAATAAATGAAAACTGAATGATTACGGAGCAGATAATGTTGTTTCTGTTATCAGCTGTTCCCTTTGAAAGACACTGAGTTCAGGCACATCAAATTGACTTTGTTTTATTTTGGCCATTTACTTTCATGTGTTGATCGTAATCAAGAACTTTCTAAATGCTTTTGATTAAAATGATTCAGGGGGTTCCGGAAAATATTGTTGTTGGTTCTCATGTTTGGGTTGGAGATCCAGAAGTAATTTGGATTGGTGGCCAGGTACTGAGTATCAACGGAGAAGATGCTGAAATTCAGATTAGTGATGAGAGGAAGGTAAACCGAGATGTTTAATAAGTCACATTCTTTCAATGTAGTGTTTCCAAATTTACTTCACATTAGAAATATTGCTGCCCACCTGTGTGCTCATGTAATCTTGACCAATCATCTTCTATTCTGTTTCCATGTCACTAGGTTGTTTCCCATTTGTCAAAATTATATCCAAAGGATATCGATGCACGTGCTGATGGAGTTGATGACATGACCAAGCTTGCTTATTTGCATGAGCCAGCAGTGCTACATAATTTGGAAACTAGATTTGCGATGAATGAAATATATGTAAGATTACCCCCCACATTCAGTTTGAAATCATGGCAGAAAAAACCTAGATGCAAGGGAAATATGATACATGATGAATAATTTAAACCCAGCTATATACTGACATCTCTTTTATAATAATTTTACATCGTGGCAGACTTATACCGGAAATATTCTCATTGCAATCAATCCCTTCCAAAGTCTTTCACATCTCTATGATACTAATGTGATGCAAAGATACAAGGGATCAATGATTGGAGACTTGAGCCCACATGTTTTTGCTATTGCCGAAGGAGCTTATAGGTGAATTTGCGCCTCATTTACTCTCAACTTTTTTTTTTTTTTNTTTTTTTTTTTTTTTGTTGTGTTCACATATTAGAGGATTTCAAACAAGCAATCCAAAGCTAGAGGATTTTTCAAAGGTGGATACTCACTGTATGAAGTGTGAATTTAAAATTAAATTTTTTTAATTTCATGTGAAAATTCCATTTGTTATATGCAAACTTTTATTTTTTTTTAATTTTTTTTTTTTTTTTAAATTGGTATTCTTATTGCTGACTGGTTGTTTAAATTAGGGAAATGATGAATGAGGTGAAAAGCAATTCTATTCTTGTTAGTGGTGAGAGTGGTGCTGGTAAGACAGAAACCACCAAAATGCTTATGCAGTACCTGGCATATTTAGGTGGTCACACTGCATCAGAAGGCCGAACAGTTGAAAAACAAGTTCTAGAGGTATGAGGGTTATCTAACCCTGGATTATGGTTGCTATTATTTCTGCATATTTTGTTGTAATTTTTACTGAAACCTATCTCTAAAGCTGTTCCGCATGCTCTTTACCAACTATCTTACTCTCACCAGTCATTATCGAGTGACAATGAAAATAATGAATTCAAATGTGAAGATAATTTTGCATAGTTAAAAATTGTTAGCTAATGAATTATTGATTTTTATCTTTTACTAATATTAGTTATGGCTAATGTATAACTCACTGCAGTATCATTTGAGAAACTTAGATAACATGATTATTTTTTAATAAATTTAACCTTTCATTTGCTGAGTTGAGATGAAAATGTGGGCGAGACTATGACAGAGAAGCCATTTGAATAACGTACACATTGGAAAGTAGTATTTATAGAATAAGTCACAAATACAGGAATGAAACACAGTCTATGTTCTGCTTCAAATACATGATTTTACGACAACATGTGCTTCTTGCTATTCCAAGAAATCAAAATTTTTCCAATAAAAAGGAAAAACCTAGAAATGGATCACTTGTTAATGGGAGAGCTAGACCAATCTAATAAATACCCCCCAAGATGTGTATGGTTGTTGCCTTCACAGAAGAGGTCTTGGGCTTCCTTAAAATATTTCACTACTTTTCAATGGGAGAGCTAGAAATTTCTCCAATAAAAGAATAACCTTGAAATGGATCACTTGTTAATGGGAGAGCTACACCAACAAGATGTGTATGATTGTTGCCTTCACATAAGAGGTCTGAAGGCTTTCTTCAAATATTTCACAATACTTATCATTTCATCCCAATGACTGTTGTGAGGATAATTGCTGAAGTGGCTTTCCACACTTATTGGAAATGAGATATCTAGATGAATCATTGTGAGCTAATTTACTTTCCAAATTAATCTTTGGTATGTTTTGGGTTAAATTGAAAAAAGGTTTCCTTGTCCTGATTAGGGATGATAATGGGTTGGGGTGGGTATGGGTAGAGCTTATTTGCTACCTGCCTCGTCTATAAAAACCACTCCATTGCTCCTACCTACTTGTCAGGTATTCATGAAAACATACTTACGAAGTTTTTTTATACCCGTAGGTACCAAGAATATTTGAGGATATTTTTATTCTTTGAAATTTAAATTTAGTTAGAAAAATTGATTTTAAAGTACAACTCAAATAAAATCGAGTACAATATAATGCAAATATATTTGGTCCTTCCAAAAAAAAATTTAAATGAATTGCACCACAAAGTATAAGTTTAAAAAAAATATTCTTTCTATAAACAACTTCAATTTGATAGGTCTAAATAAAAAAATTTAAATAAAGAGAATCAAATTCTAAACAATTATTTAAAGGCTCATATTTCTATCACTATTAACTTTATTTTGGTCAATTGATTTTTTGAAAAATATTCTAATAAAATTCTCTAATAATACTTGTATCCATCCCATCAAGAAGTGGGTAATTAAAATACCTATACCCATTACCCTTGGGTACCATTAAGGTTATCCTTTTTGCATTTGTTATGGATTTTACTTATGTATTTCTATGGGTACAAATTTTTTTGTCATAGAAGTTTGGTATTGGGATTCATGAGACTCTGCGAAATTAGTGTTCATCAACTTTGTTTCCTCCAAAATGTCCATTGCATATTTTCTCAGTGAAATCATGATGCCTTTCTTGGATTGTGCCACACCTATTCCTAAGAATTAGTGAAGTATGCCAAGATCCTTTGTCTAGAACAACAATGACAATGATTTTGTTTTACTTGGGTGATTATGTGGTGATCACTATACGTTATTACACTATCATATATGTACATGGTCTAGTATATGGCATCTTGTGGCTAAATGACAGTAAAGATTGATTGGTTACCAAAATTTTTAAATATACGGCTGAATCTGCCAAACCATGCCCAAGGGGATTGTTTGGGACTTATTGAATATAGTAAAAGGTATATGATTAATTTTCCTTGTGTCTAAAATACACATAGTATAATATATTTATAACGAAGAATGATACAAGTATATATGACAACCAAACATAAATATGGTATATAGAAGATATTGTTAAAAAACAATATTAACAATATTTAACAATATCAAACAATATCAAGAGTCTACGTGTCCCTAATTAACATAAAATGTAATATATGTAACATTTCCCTTCAACTAGTGCATATGAATCATATGTACTAAACTTGTTACAAAATATAATCAATTCTCGGTCCCCTTTAATACTTTGTGAAAATATATGCTAATTGATCATTTGAGTCAACGAACTCAGTCTTGATGTCTCTAGATACAATCTTCTCTGAAATGAAATGATAGTCAATCTCAATGTGTTTGGTCCTTTCATGAAGACATGATTGGAACTGATATGAAGAGCTGTCTCATTGTCACATATAAATGTCATTTGAGTGACATCTCCAAATTGTAACTCACTAAGCAATTGCTTAAACCAAACAAGTTCACAAGTGGCTGAGACCATATCTCTATATTCTGCTTCTACACTAGATCTTGCCACAACACTTTATTTCTTGTTCTTCCAAGAAATCAAGTTACCACCAATGGTGACACAATACCTAGAAGGTAGATCTTCTATCAGAAGGAGATCTTGCGCAATCCGAATGAGTAATTGTAAGGTAATTTAATTTCACAACCAATCTTCTATACTGCTTAGGATTTGAAATAGGTTCCTCCTGATTTGGTAGGAGTTTGGTATTAGGATCTATGAATGTGTCAACAGGTTTTGAATTCATCAACCCAGTTGCGTTCAAAATATCCAATGCATACTTCCTTTTAAATATAACAATACCATCGTTGGATTGTGCTACCTCAATACCCAAGAAGTATCTGAGTTTGCCAAGATCTTTGGTTTGAAAAGGATAGCAAAAGTGTTGTTTTATCTGGGAGATGCTATGGTGGCTGCTGCTTGTAAGAACAATGTCGTTAACATATACTATCAAATAGACATATCCAACATTTGAGTGACAGTAAAAGACTAAATGATCTGCCTCACTCTAAGTCATACCAAATTGTTGAATCACGCTGCTTAATTTGTCGAACCAGGTCCTAGGAGACTGTTTAGGCAATATAAAGATTTGCGAAGACGACATACTAATTCAAAAGACTCCTCCTTAGCAACAAATATGAGAGGTTGGCACTGATATATAATGGGATCAGTAGGTAGACATGCATTAGGGTTTTCTTGTTAGGCTCTATATACCATGTTGAGATGAAAAATGTAAAAAACAACTGGAGAGAATCTGTGTATAACTAACAACCTCGAGAGTATTATTTATAGAACAAGTCACAAATACAAGTATCACTATTTCCTCAATTCTGTCTTTGCATAGAGACATAGCTACCTTATTTTCATTGATTATGACGAGTTTCAGAAGGATCTAACCAATTAGGACACTCTTCAATATACTTATTGTAGCAAGCTGATAAAAGTAGAGTACATAACAAGCAGTTGATCAAGGATCTTGGTTGTGATAAGATCATGTAGTAAACTAGTCCAACCAAATTCCAGTCTTTTCTCCTGTCTTTCTAATATTTTGAAATCTTCTTTGTATTCTCCTTGGTGAGTCAAGTAGTTCTTATTTCATGTCTTATTTCTGAGTAATGTTGAACTTATCAATCTATTTTTTAAATTGTAATGTTGCAGTCAAATCCAGTTCTTGAAGCATTTGGTAATGCAAAAACTGTTAGAAACGACAATTCCAGGTAAGAGATTTCTGGTTATGTTTCTATTATGCCAGGTTTTTTTATATTACATTATGTACGTGATAAACATATCCTTTTTATGCTACACTTTTTCAGCTACATACTTCCATTTCTGAATTATTTGTAGTATATGGTTTATATTCATATCATGGGTGAAGGTTTTTGAATAATTGACTCAATTTTTCTTCATCTTTTGACTATATCATCATTTACATGCTCAATGCTTTTTAGTTTGTTACTAATTTAATAAGAAGTATTGGGCATCATAAAGGTTGTTTCTCATTCATGAATTAGTGATTTCAATACTTAGTACCAGTTTCATACTTCTGTTTCTTTTATTTTCTTGCAGCCGTTTTGGAAAATTTGTTGAGATCCAATTTGATAAGTTTGGACGAATATCTGGTGCAGCCATTAGAACTTATCTGCTTGAGAAATCTCGTGTTTGCCAAATCTCAGATCCTGAGCGTAACTATCACTGTTTTTACCTTATCTGCGCTTCTCCTCCGGAGGTAAGCAATTCAAAGCTTCACCTTCTATTCACTATTCTTCTTGTCATTTTATTGGCAGCATCCTGATTTCATTTAGGAAAAGGAGAAATATAAGTTGGGAGATCCTAAATCATTTCACTACCTTAACCAATCCAATTGCTACGAATTAGTTGGTGTTAATGCTGCTCAAGACTATCTTAGCACCAAGAGAGCCATGGATATTGTGGGAATCAGTCAGGACGAGCAGGTATCACTAAAACATTATTTAGTGTTTCTAATAATTCATTTAGCTGTCTTTTGAACAAAACTTCTATGAAAAGTTAGTTATATATTTCTTATATATTTCCTCACTTCCTCCTCTCAGGATGCTATTTTCAGAGTTGTAGCTGCTATTCTTCATCTTGGAAATATTAACTTTTCAAAATCAGAAGAAACTGATTTCGCAGTTCTAGAAGAAGAAGAATCCAAGTTTCATCTACAAACAACAGCAGAACTTCTTATGTATTGCTGAACTTTTACTGTTATCCTTTCCAAAATCTTGTATAGATATTATTCATCAATTGAATTTATTCATGTTCAAGGTGTGATGCGCATGCTTTGGAAGATGCACTGTGTAAGCGTATGATGGTTACTCCAGAAGAAATCATCAAAAGAAGTCTTGACCCTCTGGGTGCCACAGTTAGCCGGGATGGTTTAGCCAAAACTATATATTCTCGTTTATTTGACTGGTAATGTGATTTTTTCATATATATATATATATATATATATATGTATATATATGTATGCATTTGTGTATATGTATGTATCTGTATGTCTATGTGCATATATAATATTTATTTTTTATTTTTCTGTAGAAGGAATATCAAATACAATTATGTGTTTTTGTCATGTCCAGGTTAGTTCAAAAAATTAATATCTCCATTGGGCAGGATCCTAGCTCAAAATGTCTCATTGGTGTTCTTGACATATATGGCTTTGAAAGCTTCCAAACAAATAGGTGAGAATATATTTTCTTAATGCAATGTTGTTATTGTATGATAGGATGGGCTCTAGGCCCAAATCTAATTGGTTGAAGGATTTATATTAGAGAGCGCTAAGTTAGTTTATTTCACATTTCATTATTTTCTATTTTCTTTTTATTTCATAATGTTAGATGATGACACTTACAGGGCTGTTATCAAATTACTTGGTAGTTTTAGGCTATTTAAGGTATTGTTATTGTGTTAAGGATATGAAGAAATGAATGATATTAGTATTATTTCCTTTTTTAGCTTCTTTATTCTCTAGTTTAGGTTATTTTTTACAGTAGCCATATATATATATATATATATATATATATTTTGTAGTCATTGTATGCTTGCATACTCTAATTTAGGAAGACACAAACAAACATATCCACAAAAGAAGGTCGCATACAGCCACATCCATGTTAGTTAAATATATATAATAGAAACGAAGAAATCTAAATACACCGTAGAAGAGAATAAACTGACTCATTGGGTAGAAGATGAGAGAGTACACTTATTAATATCTAGCTAGCTTCTAACTCAACAGTCCATTACAGGGATGTTAGTTACAAATGTGACTACCTGACTAACTACTTAGCAACATAACGTAAAAATACAACAGAATAGTTCTCCATTTCATTTTGGTGTGGTAGTAAATAAGATAAATCCCTGCTGATATGTAGTTCCCTCATTGTAGCTTTGAGCAGTTTTGTATAAATTTCACAAATGAAAAGCTGCAGCAACACTTCAACCAGGTATGAGGTTAGTTTTTCATATATTTTACAATTCCCACTGTGAGACTTTTCTCTCAACATTCAATCTGATGCCAATGATGCGCTGCAGCATGTGTTTAAGATGGAGCAGGAGGAATATACAAAAGAAGGGATTGACTGGAGCTACTTAGAATTTGTAGATAATCAAGATGTACTGGATCTCATTGAAAAGGTTTCTACCAACTTTTAGTCTGTGCTTTAGTATTTATTAAAGGATCTTCTTAAATCATACTTTATAGGTTTTTATTTTAGTTATATTTTTGAAATTCAGAGGCTAACAATTACTACCCACATTTCTAATCTGAGGACCATTGTGAAATTTAATACCATGGTTTGCTGCCATATGTGAACATAGTTTCAACACTGCCTACCTTAAGGGTATCAAATTTCATGAAAGCTTAAACTTAGACAGAGGGCTGGAGGCCCACAAATGGATTTTATATCTGAAACACACCTTATATAGGTTTGGTGTGTACAGAACTACTTGTGCCTATTTTGCTTTTTGCTTGAATTTAACTTGATCAGGATGCACAGGCACACCAAGGATTGAACTCTTTACCACTTGGTCACAAACTTTTGAGACGTTTAAAAATAAAATATCCTACAGACTTTGTTTTCACAGGCTCAACAATTGTTTCTATAACTCTGACAAAAGCATCTCAACAGTCAATGTTTAGAGAAATTGAGGGGAATTTCTGGACGTTGTGTTTTTGTATGGAGGGCTTTTTATCACGTGTTATTTTATTTGTTAAGGATTGGTTATCCTCATTTTTATCTATATGTTTCTTTAAACAGTTGGATCGCTGTAGAAAAATAAAGAAAACTATTGTTTCAACCGTTGTATTTGTAAAATCTAATAAACTTTGATAATTGGTATACAATGTATACTTTATTCTTACCGCCATAGTTTGATGTAGATTACTTACGGATCCCATATTTTTCATAAAAAAAGTAGGTTTTCTGATAGATTATGCTTTGCAAAGGCCTCTGTGTTTGGTTAGACATGTGTCATCAACTGCCATTACTAGTTCTAAATTACCTTGAGTGCAAGGTTGTTTACATGAATAATAATTTTGGCATAATCAATTCTATGATAATTTCTTATTGTAAAAGAGAAACTATTCAAGTTGACATTTCTGGTACATAATTTACCTAACGTGCTTCTGCTAGGCTCAGATGCCTGGCAGTTGGCTGGGCTTACAATTGGTGGTGTGTATTTGTTGTCTTGTGTTAGACCTGTACACATTATTCATTGCCAATGGACCACATATGCCTCTATTCTAGCAATGGAAGCCTTGAGGCAGTTATCAATATTCATAGTTTTGGAACGATTCCGGAATTATTATCTACTAATCATTCTGTGGTTAAGATAAGTTTTATTAATAGCTTCTCACAACATGCTTTTGCTATGTGCTGGATTCTGTTTTGAAATATTTATGGAATATTTGTTTCAGAATTTGCTAAGATAGTATCCTCTGAATCTACTTTCAGAATTGCATCACTGATATCTATAATTCTCTTTTTCAGAAACCTGGTGGAATTATTGCTCTGCTTGATGAAGCTTGGTATGAAGAAATTTCTTTATTTTTTATTGTTTATGCCTTTGTATTTGAATAAGAGAGAAAAATAGAAATATGGAAGGAGTTCTTTCCACACAAGAAATGATTTTACACAATGTAGAACTTGCCCAATAGCATATTAAGTACCATAACTGTGTCATGCGTTATTTCTTTGAATTGATTGTTACTGTTTTAGTAAATGGCAGTATAAGTTTTCTGCATGTAATATGTGATGCATCGTATTTGCCACTATAAGGATTTGAAAGTCATTCTTACGAATTTGAAGTGAAAGAATGAGCAAGTTTTGGTCTCTTTACCAATAACTTCTCCAAGGAAAAATGTACACTAACTTGTGAATGTTTCCTGATAATTTGTCCTTGAGAAGTTCATGGATTATATTTCAAAATTGTTCATGCGCAGCATACGAAGTTGTTACAATTTTTATTGTTTTAATAACTAGTACCCTTATTGGCATGTTCATTGTCTGCTTGCAGTATGTTTCCTAAGTCAACTCATGAAACATTTTCACAGAAGCTTTATCAGACATTCAAAGATCACAAACGCTTCATTAAGCCAAAATTGACACGTTCAGACTTCACTGTTAGTCATTATGCAGGAGATGTGAGTTTGATTTTTCAATATTGCTATGAAATTTTTTTCCTTAGTTTCTGCTAAAACTTATTATTTATCCACTTCTTTTCAGGTTCAGTATCAATCTGAGCACTTTTTAGACAAAAACAAAGACTATGTTGTTCCTGAACATCAAGAGATGCTAAGTTCTTCCAAATGTTCATTTGTATCAGGTCTTTTCCCTCCACTTTCTGAGGAGTCAGCCAAATCTTCTAAGTTTTCTTCCATTGGTTCTCGTTTCAAGGTTTATAAAATATGGTTCTTTATATTGTCAGTATCTGATAGGCCTTACCTCAATCCAAAGGTCAGAAGGTTAATACTCTTGTACTTATTTGTACAGCTACAATTACAACAGTTGATGGATACACTCAATCTGACAGAGCCACACTATATTAGATGTGTGAAGCCAAATACACAACTAAAACCTTTCATATTTGAACATATGAACGTCATCCAACAATTACGATCTGGTGTAAGTCTAAGTTCTGTCATATTTTCTGAGTAGAACTGTTGACACTTCCATTGCCTGTTACAATCTTACTAGCTACTAGTTTCCTATTCTCTCTCAAGCAAATACTGGATTTATTCAGTCAATCCTTAATTAATTACTCTCCTATTTGTTTATTCATATTGAATAGAGGACAATTGGAAATTGCATTTAAAAATAACTCGCATAATGTGATGAATAGGCAATTACATGTTCCAAAGGCATGTAGCTTCTCTAATTAAACTTACCCCTGTAGAGTTTTCCCCCATTGTGTTATTGTAGGGTGTTCTTGAAGCAGTAAGAATTAAATGTGCTGGATTTCCCACTCACTGGACCTTTCATGACTTTATAACTCGATTATGGATTCTTGCTCCGGAGATTCTTCGAGGGAAGTAAGTTCAACATAACCCAATTTTAGCCATGTTACTTTTACTCAATAGTCTTGATATCATGCTTTCTAGTTTGACATTTATTTGGTTCCTCATTTTGAAAGTGATCTGTATTTATGCAGCTTTGATGAAAAAGATTCGTGTAAAAGGATTTTGGAGTCAATAGTCTTGATATCATGCTTTCTAGTTTGACATTTATTTGGTTCCCCATCTTGAAATGATCTGTATTTATGCAGCTTTGATGAAAAAGATTCGTGTAAAAAGATTTTGGAGAAGATTGGGCTGACAGGTTATCAGGTACGGCAAGAAATCTATTGAATTTTGTTATGTTTAAAGGAATCCAAAATTATTATTTTTTAAAATAATTTGATATCATTCTACTTTAAAGTTGCTGTCATTGATTTCTCAGAATCTCTTTCGGGTTTAGTTCATTTGACTGGGTGCGTGAAATGAAATGTGTAAACCACACTCGATGTATGGCAAATGATGCATATTCTGAGTCACATATGTTGACCAAAATTCTTTATTGTGAGGTGCTTTTCTATGTTCAGCTGAACTTGTTGTGATCTACCAATATTTCAGATAGGGGAAACAAAAATATTCTTAAGAGCTGGTCAGATGTCTGAATTGGATGCTCGAAGGGCGTTGCTGCTTGGTAGTTCAGCTACTGTTATTCAAAAGAATGCTAAAACTCGCTGTAGTCGGAAAACATATATTGATTTGCGAAAGTGCTCTGTTTTCCTTCAATCCATTTGCAGAGGTTAGTTTTTTGTCTTTTTTGTATTATGTGAAGGACAAAAGGCTGCGTTGGTATAGGGAGTATCTTTAGAGGCAGGAAAATATGAAGCGTTTCGTTTTTAGGTTCACCTTCATTCTATTCAAACTACAAATCCTTTTTCTTTTATAGTTCTCACTGATTATTCTGTAGTCTTGAAGCCTAATCGCAAAGGGTGGGAAATGAAATATAGTACTGTCATATCATATTTGGAGGGAAACATAAAAGAAACTATTTAATGATCCTTGAGAAGAAAAAGGAAGCATTGCACACTGGCACATGAGAAAGGAATCCTCTTCTATATCTGTGGCAGTGATTTTTATTGCAGAAAAGTTACTTTCCGTTCATTTATGGCGTTATCTCTGTACCCTGTGTTGATTTTCCCTTCTAGCTCTTTTAAAACAGTGTGAAACATAGTATAGTGGACACAGAAACTATAAAGTGGTGTGGAGATCATTATCTGACAGTTGATTAAATCCCTCCACTCAAGATATGTGAATTGGGTACAAAAGTGTATCAAACTGATCAGCCAGCCCATGGATAAAACAACAAAGCTTACAACAGAAATGATCACCAATCAAACTGTTGAAAATGAAGAACTAGATCTCATGATCCTTCTGATGAAATATCTGCCTGATTCTAATTGTTAACAAATTCACAAACATAGTTTCACTGTAACAGCTCAGTGAATAAGCGAGGATGGCTTTCTTTTCTTTTCTATCAATTGAGGTTATTCTCGCTTGAAATTAATCTCTCCCATGTGCCCTAATCAGATCTCTCTCCACTTGGACAAGTGAGACATGGAACGGGTTTCAATTTTTGGGCCTTTCTCCACCTAGAAATGTAGTCATTACCCAAAAATATCTATTAGTTGATGAAATGAATACATAATGAAGACTTTTTAGAGTTTATTGGAATTTTTTCCCCATAACTTCTGCCTTGTTTTCTATGACAGTTTCAAAGGGACTCTGAAGCTTAGGTTTGCGATATTTTGCATAAGAATCTTCAAGCATTTACTTTATTTATTACTAGTGGAAACTAAGTGCATGCGTGTCCTCTTTTTTATCATAGATAGTTAATTTAATTTTAAGAAAATAACTGTGTTTTAATAAATAATGATTTAAAAGAAAAAAATAGTAAAACAATTATTTTAATTTAAAAATAATTCGATTTAAATAAACGGTCATTTAAAGGGTAAAAGTGGAAATGTAATTATTTTAAACATTTATTGTTTCAACTTTTAGGAGAACTGGCTCGAAGATTGTATCATCACATGAAATATAGGCAAGTTGCTGCAGTCAGAATTCAAAAGCAGATGCGAAGAACACTAGCTAGGAAGCAGTATGTTGAAATAAAGTTCTGTGCAAATGTGTTGCAGACAGGTTTTCGAGCAATGGCTGCTTGTAATCAATTTAGATATAAAAAGCAAACATATAGAAAGCAGACTAGTGCATCAACAACTATTCAGGTTAGAGCTGTCATGTTAATGTTGGGTAAATTATGTTTTGTCCCTCAAAATACCTTGAACTTTTGTTCAGTCCCTATTAAAAATAATGCTAGTCCCTAGATTTAATATAAAGTTGTAGGGACAAGCAACATATAAATTTTTATGAGGATTAAAAACAAATTTTTAGATGTTTTGAGGGAAAAAATATATTTTACCATATTTTTTAAATGCCTTTCAGTTGTCTGAAATTTTAGGGATGAAAAAATGCAGTCCTATTGGCGTCGACATAAAGCTCTTGTTGACTATCAGAACCTTAAGAAAACATCAATCATTCAACAAAGCAGCAGCTCCTGTGATACACAGGAAGAGAAGGTTGTATATTTTAATATTTTGATAGGGGAATATGTTATTGTTAGAGATATAATTCAATACTATTTTGGAGCTTTCTCTTAATTGCTTACAGCTTTTGGGGAGACTACTTTTTCTGGAAGAAAATTAATTAGAATTGTCTTTGAAGCTGTAAATGTCAATGAATACAAAAGCACGTGAACCACTTTCTTCTAGCATAATCATCTTGAAGTTCCTGCTGCTGATATAACAAAATTAACTGGTTTGCTATTATGTTATGCCAGGTTTCAGAGACTCCTCTGCAAAATGAAAGTCCTTCTATGGAAGAATCTTCATATCCTGTGCATGAAGAATCCTCAAATCCTGTGCAAGAAGACGAAAGTATTGAAGCTATCAGGGATTCTTCCAGTCCTCTCAAAGACACTGACAAGATTGAGGTTCTTGCTGTAGAAATAAAAAACTTAAAGGTAAAGCATAGTATATCTACTACCGAATATCTATAAAATATGCAAAAACTTAAAGGTAAAGCATTGTATATCTACTACCGAATATATATAAAATATGCATTACATGTCATATTTTATATCCTAGTGTTTTCTTTCTTACCTAAATCCATATAATTTCATTATGCTAGTAGAGCTATAGCAGCCTCCATGGCATGCCTTATCATTTTTTCCATTGTGGATTTCTTTAAAATCTAGCACTCTACTGTGATGATGTCACATTTCCATGGCTCTTCTCTTCCCATTGGCCATGCACAAGATTATGGCCACCAAAACCAACCCCACACAACATCAATCAGTAACATTTTGTCTTTGTTCTCTCCCTATTTAGAATCATTATGGGTTTTCCATTGCCATATTTGTATTCAGACGGAGAGCATGAATGATAAAGTCATCTCTTTCATGCTGACAATCAGTCCTGCAGTCACTTCGGATCATAGCAATGGTGACTTTTCTTCCTATTTAAAATTATTCCATCTGGCCATGCTGCCTCTAATCCCAGATGCTTTTGCCCATCTTTGTCATAGATGCAAGCAGTTTGGGCCCCATCTCTGGTCCCAGATGTATTTTGTCTCCTTCTTCCTATTGAAAATCAATATTTTTTATTTTAGGCTTAAATATGTATAGTCCTCCAAATTGGGGGTTCTATTTGTTTTGGTCCTCCAATTAAAAGTTTTCCTTTTAGTCTTTCAATTTTGTAAAATGTTATTGTTAGTCGTTGGGGTAGACATTACTATAGATGTTGATGATGTGACAAATGGTGATCTACTCAGTATTTGTCACATGAATTTAAAAGTTCATTGAGGGCTTAAATATGTTTTAAGTCTTCCAAATTAGATATTTTTTAGTCTTTAGATTAAAATTTTTCATGTTTTAGTCTTTTGATTTTGCACTATGCTATTTATAGTCCTTGGGGTCAGATGGTGTTAGTGACGTTCATTATGTGGCAAACAGTAGTTTACTCAACATTTGTCGCGTGGATTTAATTGAGTGATATGATTTTTAAAAGTTTATTAATTTTTTCTATCATGTCATTTAGAAACAATGTTTTGTTCATACTGCACAAATGAGTTTGCTCTAAAAACCAAACAAGTAACACTTGAGATTGAAACTGTAAAATAATTCTTGAGGGCTTAAAAGATCTCTCTCATAATCTTCTATTTATAAAAATAAATTCATACAAGAGTACATGATATGTAGGGTAATCCTAGACACAATATAATCATGATAAATAGGGTAAATATTCTAACACTCTCCCTCAAGTTGGAGCATATAGATTGTATGAACCAAGCTTGAATAAATAAATTCAATTTGAAATATATAATCTGTCTTCAAGAGTGTGTGGCAAACAAATGCTCAATCATAGGTTGACGAACTACAACAATTTATGGACAGTGGTGGACAACTGCGAAACTTCAACTAGCACCATGAAACTTCAAGTAGGATGACTTTGACAAAGGAGGACAATCACAAACTCTAGGAACTGGATTGCCATCAAGTAAGGATGAGGCTTGTAGTGATTGAAAGCGACAAAACTGCAAGGGCTGCCATCACTAACAGATGGGGTGATGAGGCCTGTAGTGGCTGAAAGTGACAAAACTACAGTGACTGCCATCTTTGACTAGTGGAGTTTGCAGTGGCTAAAAGCAGCAAAACTGTAGGGATTGCTATCACTGACTGATGGGGTGATGAGGCCTGTAGTGGCTGAAAGCGATAAAACTGCAGGGACTGCCATCTTTGACTAGTGGAGTCTGCAGTGGCTGAAAGCGACAAAACTGCAAGGACTGCCATCTTTGACTAGTGGAGTCTGCAGTGGCTGAAAAACCTAGCTGGAAACATACTACCCCTAATGGCGAACAACGGAAATGACAGCGCGTCGATGACAAACCATGAAAGTGGAAGAACATAATAGTCTCATTTATTCATCAAAGGACCCAAAAACAAATCTAACGGTTAAAGATTAATATATCTTTAACACTAACAAAGGGTTGGTGAAATTCTTGATTAAGATTTTGAATCTCGCCAGAAATAGATCTCCGAGAAACCTTCAACCCATGACTTTGGTGTTGAAATTCCTTGGTGTTGTGTCCTTGGAGACTTGTAAATAAATGGCACCCAACAAGAGAATCACAACTGCTACAACTTACAAAGCATAAGGATGACAGATGGCATCAGAAAGCCAAAGACAGATTGGAGGTCCAAAGGTTCTCTGTTAGACTACTCCCAAATGGTGATATTTAGCACTATATCACAAGAAGTATAGGCTAAACCAGAGCCCAAGAAGAAAGTCAACAATAACAATTGAAGGAAGAGGTGATGCAATGGCCTCGAGAGCGGTCATTTTTGGTCTTCAAGATTTTGAACAAAATGATGGTGGAGACACATCAATGGTGCACAATGGGAAGAAACCCATTGGTACAATGGGAAGAAACCCATCGGTGGAGATAGAAAGGTGCTAGACACGAGGCATTGTATCAGCGGAACGACAAGGAAAGGAAGAGTGCTTGGGTGCTTGGTTTCCACCTCTTCGAGATGGAGAAGAGCCAGAAGCATAACCCTAATCAAATGCCGACTGGAGGCATTCCAAGTGGTTCTTGAGAACATTTAGAAAACCGAAAATGAAGGAAAATTGAAGGCCAAGGCCCCTTTCATATTTGAATGGGAGGCCTTCATCACAATTTTTGAGTAAAATGATTTCCAGGTGCACCATGATGTCACCTTCCTGAACAAAGAAGAAGATAGTGGAAGCAATAGAGGTAGGACTAGGTGTCGGTGCATCGGTGGCACAAGCGGCGGAGACGACACCCAGCAATGGTGGCCGGTGATGGTGGTTCACAGCGGAAGAAGACAAACAAGAATTCTGCAGATGATTGGGAGCTAATGAGGATGCCTATGATTGGGTATTATAGGAGGGAAGGCACCAGGTTTAGGTACTGGTCCGAAAGACCATGGCCAGGCGAGGCACTATAAGCAAGGCTGAGAAACAAAACAAAATTCTAAAAGATGAACTAGGCCAGGACAATTAGCTGGACTACCATTGAAGTATAAAGACAGAGGTTGAAAAAGAGATTTTTAGGGGGCTGCCGGTGGCGGCGGTCACAGGCCACCAATGACAACAAAGACAGAGTAGAAAAAGATAAGAAAACCTGCTCTGATACCAACTTGAGATTGAAACTGTAAAATAATTCTTGAGAGCTTAAAAGATTCCTCTCATAATCTTTTATTTATAAAAATAAATTGATACAAGAGTACATGATAAATAGGGTAATCCTAGATACAATATAATCATGATAAATAGGATAAATATTCTAACAGTGACTAACAACCATCAACCACTGTGTGTTTCGGTCTTTGAAAAGCTGTGGTGCTCAACTCTTTATCTGATCTCCCTCTCCATTTTCCTAAAAGTAGCAACCCCATTCATAGCAGGGAGAAGCTCCACTTGACACTTGCAACTGGCGACTTCACTCTTTAGCAACATTTCAACCATAACGAGCATTGTGGAGGAGTGTCATGAATTGGTGCAGCAGCGTTTGATTCTAATAAAGGAAAATTGGTTGGTGCTAGGATTATTGAGTCTCTAACTAGGATTTTAGAATGTGAAAGTGAAGTGGGAAATATTGATTTTGTGAGGTGTTTGCATAGGTTGATTAAGAATTCGAATAATGATGGTAGAAAGAAAACATCCCTAATGTCGTTTACCTCTAAGGACTAAAGATAGCATTTCACAAAATCAAAGGAATGTGTTATGTTCTTGATTTATTTATTTATTTATTTTCTATTTTTTTTTATAAAACTTGTGGTAGACATCACTATAATATGGCCAACTTCACACATTATATTTTTTTTGTAAAATAGACATTCATGTAAGAGTTTATTTGTAGAAAGATAACAAGTGCTTACCTACATTGAAATTAACTGTAAAGAAGATGACAGTAATATTCTTTTTGTCATAGAACCTATATTTATTATAGTGGCTAGACAAGATGGATAAATATTGTTTGATGCTAACGGCAAACAAAATTTAAAGATGTGGATGGAAATAATCTTGTAAATAATTACTGATTGAGAACTGATACAGTGGGTAATTTGTGTAGATGTTTTCAGTTTATAATTGAGGATCGTGTGATATAAGACCATATGGAAGCAAGGGTGAACAGTTCAGAAAAATGATCAATTAAACAATCAGATCACATGGTTATCACTAATAATTTATAACGATTTGCTGTTATTTTGTCATTCATGTCCTATTTATATATGTAATGGGTTTTAGCTTTTGGTTGTAGTTATTGAATTCAAACTTACCAAGTTTTATTTAATTATTGCATTGCCAGGTCAAGTTGCATGCAGAAAAACAAAGAGGTGATGAATATGAAAGGAAATATGCAGAAGCTCAAGGATCCAATGAAGAGTTACGCAAAATATTAGCAGAAACTGAAAAAAGAGTACATCAGATTCAGGACACTTGGAACAGGTAGTATTAATATATCCCTTGCAGATTCATGTAATCTAGCAATTTTTTATTTTCCAATACCAAAACCCATCAATATGGTTAAATCATAGAACATGATAACCAAGAGGAAAATGGATAGAATAAAGGAAGGAGTGAGACAGCTCCAAAGTAAATGTGCATTTATTATCTTTATATTTCTAAGGGATATATCATCTTTCAACTGAATATAGAACTTGCATAAACAATTATAAATTCATATGATGGTGCTGAAAGTATCATAATCGTTCTGTCAAAATTCATAAACTCTCTCTTAGCATACATGCATATTATTACGACATGATTGTTTCAAGTTTAACAGATGTTAATAAGTCGTGCTTTTCCAATATATTTTATTTAATCATATGAAGTAACTAATTACTTTTTATCGACCTGGAAAACCTGTAGGATTGATTGAACTTCTATAGAAATATCTGATGATATAAACAGTACTATAATCCATGTTGCAAAAGAATTACTACACACTTAGACTCCAAGGGTCAATATATTTAAGGTAAATTATGGGAATAGTGTTTAGAGTTTCTAAATAAATAATTCTAAAGTCTGTCCGTTGAATATGTCAAGTTTAGGCAGTTGCTTACTAAAGGGGGGTAAAGGCAAAACTGTAGAAGAAATGTTTGGCTTCCTTCCCCTTTAGGCATAATCCCTTGAATTGAATGCGTCTTACAACCATGAAACAAATTTCTTAATTAAATAAAACTTATAATAACTGAAGTTACTAACTGCATTAATTTTCTCCAAAGTATCTCTTCTTCAGTAAGGAGAACCGATACATGAAAGGTGGAATTGATTTTTTGTTCCTTTGGCACCCTCTTGATGAATATTTCAAACACTTCGTTTATGTATGTTAGGTAGCTCTGAAGTTGACGTTTGGGAGGAAGATTTAAAGTCAGCCCATATTTATGAAGTGTTGCTTTCGAAAGATATGCTTCAATGTCCAAAAATTTTCGGATTTTATGTTGTACATTTTCAGTATTTGTTAGAATGACAGGAAGCAAATGTCCAATGTACTATTTCATGAGTCATGGCCTGTCTTGTTCAAAAGCCTATTTTGAAAAATAAAAAAAAATGACCAAGATAATAGAAATCATACTTTGTTGGTCTTAATGAACATTATGTTTAAACTTCAAAAAATATGGTATGGGGGGCAACGTTACACAGGGTTTAACCATGATGACATTCTAATTTTTTGTCTTGGCTGCCTTATATGGAAATTACTATAATTTGAATAATGACTTTTAAAACTGAATTCTATTTGATTAATGCTAGATCTGAATTAGTGTGTATCAGGATGATATCTTCCATGTCAAATCAAGTTGCCGCCGACCTGAAGACGATCTTGAGTACTTCATCAAGATTGAGTTCAAATTTTCGACCTATAGCTAGGGTTGACGTTGCTTCTAGTAACTCTGATACTTCGTCTACAGACTCTGATTTCACATTTCCAGCTACTGCACCAAATCCAGAACCTCAGGAGTCAAATTCTTTGCCGCTAGTAGTTCAGGATGTCACTGCAGGGGATGGATCGGGTTAGTCCAACTTTCTCCACAAATGTCAATGTACTAATAATCTTCCCATCAAACTTTGCTTACTGCTTTAGAAAATAATTTGGTTGTCATAGGGAGTAAAGCCAATATATAAAGATCCTGTCATGTATATTATAAATGTAACTTTTTAAATATGAATAGAAATACTCTTTTTGAGAGATTCGCAGCCTTTAATCTTGGAGTAGAATATCAAAGATAAGGTAGTGGTAGTAGCGATGTAGGATTTAACAGCTTCCTGTATCTATAGTAATATTTGAATTTTCTCATGTTTCCTTTTATTTGAATTGTCTTTTTGTAATCTATGAGAAGAAGAAAATAAGATGAGTCTGACAGTATCATTTGTCCTTTTGTTCATGGTTGCATTTTCAGGATCTGAAAGTGGAAAGGAGGGTTCATTTGATGATTTCTTCTAGTAAAACTTGTTTTTTTATATCGTGCTTAAATTTTAATATCCTCGGTGTCTCTGGGGAAACAAGGAGGAAAAATAGAAAGATACGGAGGTGGCATCTGTTAGGATTGTTCATTCCTTCTGCCACATACACACTAAAACATTTGTAGATACACACAGTTCATCCCAGGATCTTGTAGAACAGTAAGGTAGAGATAGCAAAAGTGTCAATCTATGATGAACCCATTTGACGAGTGTTTCACCGTGTTGACATCCCTTCTGAATTTTATATTATTCGATGTCAAATGACACAGTAACAATTTTGTATATAACATTTCCAGAGGTTTTTCTGGTCTGCTGTTTTCACCCTAAACTCTGACTTTTACAAATAGGTAGTAAGAGTAAGAAAAATATTGAGACAGTGAAAAAGTTCAAAGTGTGCATTTGTAAACCACACAAAATTTAGGGTGATTGTTTATTCTTTTCTCTAATAAAAATTAAAAAAAAAATGTTCAGTATTAATGGCATTGTCCCTATGTCAACAGAATAGTCTTTAATATTTAATTTGACAAAATAAAAAAAAAATAGTGTTTTGATAAGAAAAGAAAAGGTTGAGATAATTATATTTTTATGTCGTTTAAGAAATAAGGAAATTTAAATGTTATTCTTATATTGTATCTTCACTAAAGGAAATACGGAAAAATTCAAGTGCAAAAGAAAGTCGAATAAAATATATTTAAACTTTTAATTTTATACAAAATATAAATAACAATTATTTTAAATAATAAATTGTCCTAATTGCGTCATGTATTAGTGCATTTCATCTTTTGATTGAAATTTGTATATATTAAGTTTTTTTATAGAGAATATAAAATGTATAACAAAATGTATTATTTGAATAAAAAAATGTAGGATAATTTGTAATTTTAAAATTTAATAATTTAATTATATAAAATGAGATCATTTCAAATTATAATTATCAAGTAATAATTTCAAATTGTTTCATATACATACATATATATATATATATATATATATATATATACATACATACATATATATATATATACATATATATGTATATATATATATATTGTCTCTTCTCTATAATCGCTTTTTCAATCTATCTTAAAGATATTGTGTTCTTGACATTATATTTTCAATTGATACTGGTGAGGATTTTTCATGTGGAGGTTTAACATTTTTTTTTGTGATCATAGTTACTTTCTTTTTTTTTCATTAATATAATAATATGATTTTTGATTGATATTTTTCGAAAACTTCTTGGTCAAACCAATGGTGTTTTTTTTTTTGTTAACGTCATGGTTAATTATTGGTTGATAAATGGTGTTTTTTTCTTATATATCATCAATGTTATTTTATATTTTGTGCAAAGTTGGTTAAGATATTTTTTAGTGTCACTTGGGAACAAACTTTTGATCACCATTGACTAGGATTTGTTGTCTATGTTTAGATTTATAATTGGAGTTTTAATTTTATAGTTAGATGATAGATTTTTAAGGAACAACTTTGAACTAAATAGTTTTCTACATCAAGTAAGGAAAACCAATATTAGATTGTATGTTGATCTAATTTTAGATGTTTGACTAATCTAAGTTGTAAAGACTGTGTTGATTGAATTTGTGGTGAATGAGAATTATGTTAAAAGGCGTGTATTCTTAATTGTTGTTTGAAATTGTGAGAAGTCTGAATGTGAGTATTGGAGTTTGAGTAATTGATTTCTAATTGTACATTTTAAAATTGATTTGGCATTAATTCAAATTTATAGGTAAAAATACTAATTAGAGTCAATTGAGCAAGTTGAGATGGTCATATTCATACTTTTTTTATACGGTGTTAGGTGGTGGGTTGGTACCGCGTTGAGTGCCACCTTTAAATTTGAAGTCAGTAAGCTCTAGTGGTTATAGCTGGGCACCACCCTTGCTCACTTGATAGTGAGTTCTAGTTGTGTAAGGTGTTGGGTGCCACATTATAACTGATGAACGCTAAGTTGATAGTGAACTATAAAGGTGATTGACACTAGGCACTACTTAGGTGCCATTAGGCACTAATTAGAATTTAAATTCTAAACAGCCCCAAGGGCTTGACACTATTGCAGAATGAGCTTCCAATGATGGTTAAAACAACCTTCTAACAATGGTTTTGTAAATATTGTAGATGTTGTCGTCTTTATAAGTCAGATAGGAATGATGACAGTTAAAAAACCATAATTAAATTGTTGTAGATGTCATTGTCGTCGTTAAAAGTAATAAAAAAAGAAAAAAATAATGTGCTACATATCACAATGGATTAACAACGACAAACCTACCATAGTAAAGAAAAAAGCATATCTATCTGAGTGTTAAAAGGCACATAAGTTTTTCCCGGGTTCACCATTTGCTTGCTTTGAAACTATAGAGATAAATAAAAAACAAGTAAAAAAATCTTTGAATAAATATGAAGTACCAATCGTAGGTAACGAGGAGACTTATGAAGAGGAGTCACATGGTGCAGTGTGGAAAAGAGAAAATGAAAATGTAAGGGGTGAGGAAATACTCAAATGAAAGTCATACAAGAGAAAGAAGCACATTTTTTTTTTATGAAAGTATTGCACATTCGACGAATATTCTCTATATAACCATGGTTGTTTCTCCATCTCGAGTAAGTTTTAACGACAATTTTTTTTTATATAATCATCATTATTTCCACTTTTAATTATATTTTTTTCACCATCGTTAAAATGTTTGCAGAAATTACAATTTTGCAATTGTGTTTTTTTACTATGACGGCTTGTTAAATGTTGTCAATCGATGTTGTTAAAAGATCTTTTGCATTAGTGTGAGATGCTAGGTTCTTGATCTACTGCTTGGTGTTGGAGATCTCGTTGGGTGAAAGATTGAGGCCTAGTGATGTGAATCCAACCAATGATTTGATGTGACCATGAGAAACAACAAGGACCCACTTGAAAGACTTGGAGGACCTATGACAAGAGTTAAAGCAAGGAAAGCAAATGAAGCACTTCGACAAGTGTCGTCCGTATTACTTGAATACAAGCCCAAATTTCAAGGGAGAAAAGGCCAAGATGGTGAGTTGTACCATGGTCCAAATGGAAGAGAACTAAAGCTCTATTTTGTTGTTGCTTTGTTTTATAAGTTAGTTTGTTTTTTAAATGGGTTAAATATGTTTTTAATTCCTATACTTTGGGACGATTTTGGTTTTAGTCCATTTTCAAACTAAGGTACAATTTAGTCCTTCAACTTTAGAAAACTCTGGTTTTAGTCCTTTTTACCAAATTTTTTTAACTTTATTTGTTGTTTCAAGCACGTTTCATTATAGCATTTGGATTGTTTACACTGTTTGACACATTTTTGCTTCAATGTTAACTTAGAAACGCGTTTGAAACAACAAGTAAAGTTAAAAGAAATTGGTAAAAAGGACTAAAACCAGAGTTTTCTAAAATTGAAGGACAAAATTGTACCTTAGTTTAAAAATGGACTAAAACCAAAATTGCCTCAAAGTACAGGGACTAAAAACATATTTAACCCTTTTTTAAAATAGCCCAATTTTTGTAAAATTGGCTGACTAAATTATGTCTTTGGACCAATTAATTAGCGGGCTTTAGTTTGACTTTATTTTCAAGTTTTAATAAGGGCCCAATTTGAAAACTTAGACATGAGCCCTTATAAGCTTAACTATTTTCATCAAATGCATAAGTCAGATTTTTTATGTAAAGAAATTAGGGTTTTTATCCCTTCTATCTTAGTAAGAGTGATGACAACTCCTTTAGGGACTTTCCATCTGAAGAAGTAACAACTTAAACTAAGATTAAAGAAACGAAAATGGAATAAAGAATTCTAAAGCTCTTACCTTATCTAAGTCTTAGATAGATTCTCTTTACTAAATACATTTAAATTATTTTGTAGGACAATAATAAAGCTTGGAAACCATAGCCAATAAGCCAAAGAAGCTTGGTGACCTAAGGGAAGCAAAGGAGGCAAAGAAAGGAAGAAAGGAAGTGCTTTCTGGATTGGACAATGGATTGGACTACAGTGCAAAATTGTCTTCCGGATTCTACCACCTGCCCAGCCGTCTACACTCCACACCCAACGTTTCTACACCAGCAAAACACATTTAAAACACGTTAAAAATTGTGTTACGCATGGAACATGCAGCCCAGGCCTTGTAGCTTCTCCAACACACTTCTCTTGTCATTTTAGTAGCTTGCTAGGCACACTTCAGAGTCATCTCTTCCCTTATAAAAGAAAGACTCTATTTTTTGTAAAGGCAACTTGAATGATAAAGAGAAACGCTGTTGAATTGTCTAGCCACTTATTACTTTTGAGTTCAAAGCCTGTGCCACTTTAGCACAATCCTCCTCTAGCTTCCATCCCTCTTGGAAGACCTCCTGAGCTAGAGAAACTTCACGCATACTTCTAATCCTTCTCCAAGCAATTCACCGAACACCTTCCGTGCAATGCCTCCACCAATCATCTCTTCATTCCACTGCCACCTTCTGGTTTGAGGAGCTGCTTAGTCTTGAAGATTGGAGCCGCTTCCATCATTTGACATCAAGAGCAAGGTCGTCCACACCTTGCTTCAAGAGATAAGTTGCTCTTACTTTCATTTTTTCTTACTTCCGTGTTGTGCAGTTTGTGTTCACCGTTTGCCAATATTTTTCACTTCTGTTTCATTTGAGTTTCTTGTTTCTTGTGTTGTTCGTGTCCTTCACCTGTTCCATAGTACTTGCTCTTCATTTTAATCGGTGCATTTCTTTATATGATTTCAATATCAGCTTTATTCATCATTTCCAGTTGTGTCATAGTATTGCGCAATAATTGTTGTAGTTTTTACTTCTGTCATCAAGTTTTGAATCTGTTCTAGTTGTGCATTTTTCGTTTTGATTGTGTCCAGTGCATTTGCTAGCTATTGGTTGATCATATAAAGCAATGGCATCAAGTCCAACTTTGATCATTTGAGCTAACAGCAGTGCAAACATTGTTTCCAGTTTCAAAATTGAAAAACATTGTTTTTCTGGTTGAATCATGTGTCAGCTGATGTAGTCAAAATTTCTGTAATTTCAAGCTTTGTGCAAGGTTGCTTAATGACTTTACATGAGTTTTAAGTGATTGCAACTCCTAAAAATCACAAAAGTGTAAAATGATTAGTTGAGTTGTGCAAAATGAGTAGTTGAGTTGTGCAAAATTCTGCTTTGGACACTGTCACTGTTTTAAATCAAGTGTTTGCATCGTGCTTATTGTCATTGTTTGTCTTAGGCCATTTTAACATCTGCTAGCTCACATTTTCCAGCTAGATCTAGCTGCTTAGGAACTTTCTTAAAAGTTTCTTGAACTATCCAACTTTGATTCTGTTAATTTTTTTTTTCATTTCTGGTGTTGTTTGGCCACTTTTTGCCGCATAATTGACAACTAGTGCTGTGATTTTGAGAATCTGTGTATGTCAGTGCATTTTGAATTATTGTGCAAGTATATTTGGTCATTTGAAATCTGTGTGCACTGTTAATTTGGTCATTTTTTAGCATTTATGTAAAATCACCATCCAAACCATCAAATTTGGTTGAAATTAGAAGTGTACCAGTGAATTTCAGTTGTGGTCTTTTTCTTTGCTGTCTAAGTTTGCACACTTCCAATTTCATGATATAAACTTGCTTATACTCTCAGTTGAGCCTTAGATACACTGCCATTCATTTTGACCACTGCAGTTTCCATTTTTTTTCAACACTCTCTGGTGCAGTTTTTACCTTTGCTTGCTGTTTGAAAATTCTCAAATTTAACTTTTCGTTTTGGATTGGCAAGAGCAGGGGTTTATGTTTCCAAATACAATAACATGATCAAACAAGTGTAAACCAATCATAAAAAGCACTTCAAACCCTGCAATCCAGTTTTGAAAAGTCAAAAACTAGAAAACACAAAATTTGCATCTCATTGAGGCATTTTGTCAAACAATTTTGTTTTTCCATCAAACACTTTCCCTGCACACGTTTTTGCTCACTGTTTTTGTTTTTTATTGCTTGTTTAATCTGTTCTAGACCTTATCCTAGGTTCCTTTTGAGTTCCCTCTTTTATTCTAGCCCCAAAATCATTAGAATTCAACATTGTTTGGCTTCCAATTGTGCTGTAAACTCTGGTTTACCATAAAAATTTGATGCAGTGAAATATTTTGGTGCTGATTGTTTTGGTGGATGTGAATGATTGTGTGAAGTATTGGTGCATTTTCTAAAGTTCAGATACCTTGCTCCAAGGGGGTAGCATCTTAGGAAGTGGATGATGTGTTAAATTGGATATAAGCTTGCAACTCAAAGTGCAATTTTTCCTTGCTGGTCCAACAACATTTCTGCAACAAACACAACACATTTTTATCACCATTTTGGACCTGCACAAACCTGAAACAACATCCCCACTTTGCTTTGTTCTCTTGTAGACACATTTTCATGTACTTTTGCAATGCTGTATCACATAACATTTGAGTTTAATTGCTTTTACATTTGAAACTTAAATGGCTTGGAAAAATTCCTTTTTAGCAATTCCAAGTCCACCATTGAACATTGTAATAGTCTAGTCTCCGCATCTTACTGTGAAAGTGTGTCAAGAGGCTCCAAGTGTCACTTGCACTTTCACTTAGGGCCATTTCTCATTCTCCCTTTCCATTTGCATTCTTTCTTTAATTTTTCTTGAACATTTATTTTTGTTCTACGTCTCCATGATATATAGGTGCACCTTTCATATACATAAACCTTTCTTTGGTTTCTAGGTGTATTTCATCTTGGCATTCAAAAAATATTTTTGAAAGATTTCTACCTAGAAACTAAGGTAAGAAACAACCAAAGAAACTCTCGCTAGGAAGGACAAAGTTCTTAAGCTTGTCCATTTGTGACCCACCTCTCCTTTCTCGGAGCTATTTGGTTTATTTTACCTCTAGAATCTTTCTAGAAATCTTTCACCGAAATTTTAAAAATAGTTTGTGAAAACTTTTCTCGACTCAATACTTGTGCAAGTCTTTCAAATTCTTGTGAAAACCCTTTCTTACTTCACAAAGTATGAGTCATTCCAATGTACAAGGTAGTATTCGTAATGATCGAGAGAATGTACACTTAAGTGAGGAACTTCATAGAACCCAAGCTCAACTCAATAGAATCGAAGTCAAGCTTACCCGAACTCAAGCTGTGTTACATGAGCTTTGGCAAATGGTTACTAACCTCACTCTCAATCAGAGAGGTCAAAACCGTGCTAAGAACTCCCATACGCAAAACCATGATCGTGGTGATCATTCACATAATAGTGATCAAAATAGTGGTCATCATTATGACTACTATCAACCACCACCTAGGAGACACCACAATCATAACGAACATCACGTGGAACCTAAACTTGACCTTCCCTCCTTTTATGGTCGAGACAATGTAGAAGAATACTTTGAGTGGGAAATGAAGGTCGAATAGATTTTTGAGTGTTACCACATAGATGATAGGAGGAGAGTGACCTTAGCAACATTGACCTTCTAAGGCACAACTCTATACTGGTGGACATCCTTGATTCGTGAACAAAGGATGCATAGAGACTACACCATAAAATATTGGAATGAGCTAAAAGCGGCCTTGCATAGAAGACATGTTCCAACATATTATGCCAGGGAGATCATGGACAAGCTCCATCAACTCCAACAACAAAACATGAGTGTCAAGGAATATCGACAGAAGATGAAACTCCTCATGTTACGAGTTGGAATTAAAGAGGAAGAAAGATTCACCATATCTAGGTTTCAAAGTGGACTTAACTATGAGATTCGTGATAAGGTAGAGCTTTTACTTTACCTAGATCTTAATGATTTTGTTCAACTATGTGTGAGAGTGGAAAAGAAAAATAGAAGAAAAGCTTCCACTAAAAGGACTTCTCCTACCACCTCCATGTATAGGAAAGATCCAAAGAGGGAGGGTAGTCTAGCGAGGTTTGCAGAACCTCGAGAAAAAGAAAGAGAAAAAGAGAAAGAGAAAGTGAGAGGTAAAGAAAAAGAGAAAGAGAGAGAGAGCGAGAAAGAAATACATCTCACAAAGAATCTTCAAGAGAAACAAGGGGTAGAGAGACCAAATGTTTTAAGTGTGGAGAGAGAGGACATTATTGTTCTGAGTGTCCTCACAAAAGGTCTACTTATCTCTTAGACCATCATAGTGAAAATGAGGATTCTTTTAGTGAATAAGATACTTCCATATATGAGGAAGAAGCCTTACCTTGTGAAGGAGAGTTATTATTGGTTAGATGACTTCTTGGAAGTCAAACTAAAGAACTAGAACAATCCCAAAGGGAGAACCTATTCTGCACAAGATGCAAAATTTTTCAAAACACTTGTTCATTAATTATGGATAGTGGTTCCTATTGCAATTGTTGTAGTTCTAGACTGGTGAATAAGTTGGCCTTACCTACTATTCCTCATCCCAAGCCTTACAAGCTTAAGTGGATAAAAGAGGATGAAGAAATAGTAGTCAACACACAAGTAACCATACCAATATCCATTGGCAATTATGAAGAAAAAGTTTTATGTGATGTTGTTCCAATGGATGTTGGACATGTATTACTTGGTAGGCCATGGCAATATGATCATAACTCCACTCATGATGGCTATACCAACAAAATAACTTTCCTCCATAAAGGTAATAAAATCACATTGATTCCTTTTACACCTGAAAAAGTGAAAGAGGATGAAATAAAAATAAAAATGAAAATTGAAAAAGAAAGAAAAGAAAAAGATAGATTGGAAAAGCACCCTTCTCAAGAGAAGAAAAAGGTATGCATGTTGTTAAAATTCTTCATTCACAGGTAAATACCTTGGCTCTTTTTCTCAAAACCATCACTTTGTTTCTTCATTTCATCATGGGGAATGTTCAAAACAAAGTGAAACGAAAAACAAATTAAAGGCCAAAACTATTTCTAATAACATTTTCGTTCAAAGGCCTTCATTTTTTCTTCTTATCTTTGCACACACCCTTTTAATCATACTAACTTTTGCTATCTTTTGAAGATATATTTTGATCCAGGTGCCAAACAAAAACTAAAGTTGTGCTTCTTTCTTTCTTCCCGATTTGAGGACAAATCATTTCTAAAGAGAGAGAGAATGATGTCAACTCCTTTAGGGACTTTCCATCTGAAGAAGTAACAACTTAAACTAAGACTAAAGAAAGGGAAGTGGAATAAAGAATTCTAAAGCTCTTTCCTTATCTATGTCTTAGATAGATTCTCTTTACTAAATACATTTAAATTGTTTTGTAGGACAATAATAAAGCTTGAAAACCATAGTCAATCAGCCAAAGAAGCTTTGTGACCTAAGGGAAGCAAAGGAGGCAAAGAAAGGAAGAAAGGAAGTGCTTTCCGGATTGGACAAATAGCTGACAGATTGGACTGTAGTGCAAAATTGTCTTCCAGATTCTACCAGTCACCCAACTGTATGCACTCCGCTCCCAGCGTTTCTGCACCAACAAAACAGATTTAAAACACGTTTAAATTGTGTTACGCACGGAACATGCAGCCCAGGCCTTGTAGCTTCTCCAACACACTTCTCTTGTCATTTTAGTAGCTTGCTAGGCACACTTCAGAGTCATATCTTCCCTTATAAAAGAGAGACTCTCTTCTTTGTAAAGGCAACTTGAATGATAAAGAGAAACGCTGTTGAATTGTCCAGCCACTTCTTACTTTCGAGTTCAAAGCTTGTGCCACTTTAGCACAATCCTCCTCTAGCTTCCTTCCCTCTTGGAAGGCCTCCTGAGCTGGAGAAACTTCACACACACTTTCAATCCTTCTTCAAACAATTCATCAAACACCTTCTGTGCAATGCCTCCACCAACCATCTCTTTATTTCGCTACCACCTTCTGGTTAGAGGAGCTGCTCAGTCTTGAAGATTGGAGTCTCTATCAATGTGTTTGAATTGTTTAAGGATGCATGAATAACCTTAGTGTTATTAAATTTTATAGATTTACAAATATTGATTGTTTAAAATTATCACTAACTTATCCTTTTTCTGATTGTATTTGTGTTTCTCTTCTAATGTGATCACATTTGTACATGTGAGCGGATGCAAATGGAACCAAAGCGTATGAAGGATGTGTTGGGGTTAGATAATTAATAAGGATACTAGTTATATATATCATGTACATTTATGATAGTCTGTCTTTTTGAAGTAATATTCAGTCTCATCGTTTGAAAACCTTCAAGAAGATTGTAATTACACTATTTTTGTTTCTATGTGAAATGGATAGCTTAGTATAAGTGATGTGCTGACTCTAAATATAGTTTTATACTATTTTTAAGTGGTTAAAAAATCAAATTTGTTTGTTAAGTAAAAAAATAGTTCAATTTTTCTTTAAGAAACTCTGGAAGAGTTTCATTATAATAAATCATTATAATAGATATTTTCACTGTCGGTTTTAGTTTATACGAGCGCATAATGGAATTTGGAAAATCTTGTTGATATCCATGACATTAAGAATATAAAGAATTCTTTTACATTAACTCATCCTCAGCTTTCATGATTTGTTTTTTCATCCCTAATTACAAAAGCTTTTTGATAACTATAAACTACTCTAGTAGAAAATATATGCAATTAAACAATTTTTTATATATCCAACTCAAAATGTAAAGAATAAATAACATCACATTTCGCTCAAAAACTAGACAATTTAATAAAAGGTTGAGTTTATACTACGTTAACGAGAATTCTTTTCATATGACAATCTTTTCCTACATCTTTTATAGACTTCAATAAAGTATATGTTGTAAAGTAACATTTAGATTTAGATTTGTTTAAGCAAATCTTTTTGTGATTTCCATATCTTGGAGAATAATGAAGAATTTTTGTAAATAACTTGCGCAGTATACTTTGCTTTTGTCATCTTTTGAGTTTTTTTTATTATATTTTTTATATACTATAAATATTTGAAAGGAAAAAATATTTCATGGATAATGAATAAAATATTTTCTTTTATGTGAGATATGATATATAAATAATTAATAGAGTTGTTAAAGGATGATTTATTTTAAATTAAAATATACAATGATCTTCTTATTAATTTTTGTATTGTTTCAAAGATAATGTTTAATTCTTTCAAATAATAGTGTATCGAATGTTGGATATAGTTCTATAAAATAGTTGAAGAATTTTTTAAAAAAATATATCTTGATTGCATGTGTTTTTAACACCTACAAAGTACATGTCCTATAGCTTTTCTTATTGCATTTTAAGTTCTTAAAAAGTAAGTAAAGTCAATAAATATATAAATTTTTTCATAACTTCTTTTCTCTTCATGTATTTAGATGACACAAGAATCTTGAATCAATAATTCTAATAAGGAAAAGAGTTTTAACACACAAGAGGCATATAGAATGAACTAAGCCAAATGTAAAGTTTATAAGAACACGTATGGATTAAAGAAAACATGTAAAGGAAAAAACTGGAGAAGATTGTAAAGAATCGACACGTAACTTCTAAGAGTTTAAGATAAAACTCAAAGTAAGATATAACTAAGTGCTTTCATAAATTCAATTTCTTATATACATACAACGAAAGTGTTTAGAAAGTTGATGATTGTTTATAGCATAAGCCATATTCACCATTAAGACATCTAAATATATATATATAATTACATGTAAATGATAGTTCTAAGAAAATCTTGGAGGTTGGACATGTTAAGACAAAATCGTCTAGAGAAACAGTCTAACAACTTATGTTTTGAAGTTAAACATACAATACTTAATGAAATTATTTTTATTGAGTAAAGGGTCTAAAGTATATGTTTATAAAAAAAAACGTTGAATGAAATAAATGTTTATCAAATACAAACAGTGTATCTAACAATGTTGAACTAAATAAACACTTATAACGTTGTATGAAAATAACGTTTTTAAGCATACATCGTCTAAAAGACAATGTTTAACAAACAACGTATAATAAAAGGAAACGACTAAATGTACGCTTCATAAAACATTGAAGCTTAAAATATTATATCAAAACAATGTTAAACAAATAAACGTCTAGGAAAAGCTTACTAAATAATGTAATGAAACTTAAATAATTTTATAAAATAAGTTTTAACGTTTTACATCGTTTAAAGATCATATATTAAACGTTTTGCTTCCTAAATGGTGCTTCTATCAAAGCGAGCTGACATGTGCCAATATGTTTTAAACATGCAATATGCCTTAATGTTTACCAATGTTTAAAACATTTAATGCATGTACGAAACCTCTCTACTTGTATGCTTTGTTCTCTTTAACTGAACAGATCATGAAAGTACAAGACCTTTAATAAAATTCCTGCACAAGAAGGATAAAGACATTAAGAGATAGGAAAACATTATGAGAATGTTTCCTTAAAGCTTCAAGTTTTGTAAAATCATACAAGCTACTTTTTATAAAGTTCTGATAAAATAATGCAGCTCTTCAACATAAACCTGAATCTGACTACCTATCTAAAAAGGCTATAAAGTCTACATGGAAGTTAATTCTTAGTCTAAAGGATTTCTCTTGAAGAAGACTATATATCAGCATATCTTTATCATTGAGCATACCTTTTTTGCTAATGCACGAAGGGGAAGAAAGTTTGACTGTTTGATTGCTTATTTGCTTTGATATTGATTGCTTGATACTGTTTGATACAGAGTATATATGTTGTCTTTGTGACTCTGATATATTCGTTTTGAATCTGAGAAAGACTTCATTTGTTTGCTCTGATATATTGATAAAATCATTTAATCACTTGCTCTGATACAGTTTGTTTATATGAGCTCTAATACAATTTGATTATATGAATGATTTTATAAGTTGTTGTGTACAAACATGGTTGTTTATTAATCATGGTTNTGCATCATCAAAAAAGGGGGAGATTGTTGAGATTGTTGATAAGGAAAGCACTGGTTTAGCTAAACCTTACAATCTCACAGTGCTTTTGGTTTTTGATGATGACAACACATTATTCATAACATATGTACTGATATGTGTTACATGTTCAAAACCTTCTTGTGTATGAGTTCTTGAAGAACATTTTTGTGTTGTTTTGTCTAAGTGTGCATTTTCACTGCTTTCTACACGAGATATCATCTGTGACTGCATAACATATGTTTTAGAAAAGAAAACCACATGCACTTTGGTTGAACTTATATTGTGTAGCAAAACTGCAAGTTTTAAGTCGACTTCATTATGAAGCAAGTCGATTAAAACTCGTGACTTTACACAGATTTTCAAAAAGTGCTATGAGCATTTTTGCAAAGAAAGATTTTCAAAACTACATTGAAGTGATATAGTCGACTGTATGCGGAAGCTACTTGACTTAGTTAGTTATGTTTTAAATTTCTATTGATGCTTGTGAACTCTAACGACTATATTTTGTTTCTTTGACCAAGCATTAATTACTAGTCAACTGAATTAAATGGGAAATCAATTTGGTTGGTATGACTGATACTAAATGTTATAACTGTCATACCTGTCTGATTGAAGTCGATTGTAGTGTCTGTTTTACAGAAAACTATAAATAGACGTGATTTTGTATTCTATAAAGACTTTTGGTAATTCTCACATTTTCATTCTATTGTTTCAGATCTTGATCTTTGTGAAAAGCTCCAAGAACTCATCAAGAAGACCGTGGAGTTCTTTCTTTGATAGTTGCTTGAAGAACAAGGTTGTCATGCTGAAAGAAAGACATTATCGAACTGCACATTTAGGTATTCTGGAAATGTGATCATCTACTTATCTCAATCTTGTGAAGATTGTGGTTGCCCTGTTGTGATTACAGGAAGAGGACATGCTGCGTTTTGGGAACTTTAAGGATTGTTCAAAGTTGACAAAGATTGCAGGAGAGGGGATATCTTCCTGTTGTTCTTTGGGTGTTATATGCCTATATTTTGATTAGAGGGTTAGAGAGGTGTTTTATATTTTGATGTGGAGGTCTCTATAGAAACCTTGTTGTAAAAACCTTGACCATTATAGTGCATTTGCTTTCGGGTATAAGAAGGACATTGGATGTAGGCAGTTTGGCTGAACCAGTATAAAAACTGTGTTTGAATTTTCTATCCCTGAACTCTTTACTTTCAAGTCGACTTTATTTTCAGTATAGTCAACTATTTTCTACTGCACTTGATTTATCTTTTTCATTGAGATTCAAGAAACTTTTGAAAGTTTTATACTTTGCGAAAAAGATTTTGAAAAGACTCTAATTTTTTATTTTCACCAATTCACCCCCCTCTTGGTGTTGAAACTAAGCCATTCTTTTCCAACAAAAGTAAAACTTTATATAAAATTATTCTAAATGATGTAAGTTACTCAAACATGGAGTGCCTAACCAACATATAATNTCTAACTGCTTGGGATCGTCATACACTTCAAAGCTTGTACGTTCTAGTAATTCTTTGTGTGTTGTATTCTACTATCTTTTCTTTGTGTAGATCGTTATCTTTATTCAAAAACCTGCTCAAGATCAGAATAACGTTAAGAGACATAAAGATATTCAAGGAATGTTTCCTTCGTGCCTTTTGCTTGTCCTTTCAATACACATAACATAGTTACTTTGCCACGACGCAACATAGCTTCTGACTAAGTACCATAAAGACTGCACGTCTAGAAGAAAGTAAAAGCTTTGACTAACAAATATTTTTCTAAGAAGTCTATATAAAGAAGACTACATGAAGAGAAGAACAAGAATCATGATTATTAAATACGTTCACACTACTTCTCTATTTAAGGCGTGTCTCTTAGACTTATTCTTTGAAAATAAAAATCCTTCACAGGTTTTTAGAAGAACTGATTAACCTTTCACTAAAATTACTTTAATGATACAATATAAGTGAAAAACAATGTAAAGTAGAAAACACCTCTCTTAATTGATAAGAGATTATAGCAGCACCTTCTTCGACACACGATGGAATGAAGAACAACTTGAAACAACTTGGTAGAGAACCACTTCCACCTTAGACACACTAAAATAAGCTTCTCCTTCTTCGATCACTAAGATCTTCGAAAGAATCCTTGTTTTGAAGTTTAATAGAATGTCTAAATGAAATAACGTCTAATTTGTTGAATCGCTTATGATAAAAATTGTTAAATTGCTATAACTTAAGTATCTTAAAGGCTATAAGTGTCTCTAACAAAGCGTTGAATCTAAATAGCGTCTAACAATAAATTAAACCATATAAGATAAAAGTTGTTGAGATTGTTGATAAAAAAGCACTGGTTTAGCTAAACCTTACAATCTCACAATGCATTTGGTTTTTTATGATGACGACACATTATTAATAACACATGTACTGATATGTGTTACATGTTCAAAACCTTCTTGTGTATGAGTTCTTGAAGAACATGTTTTTGTTGTTTGATCTATGTGTGCATTTTCACTGCTTTCTACATGAGATATCATATGTGATTGGATAACATATGTTTTAGAAAAGAAAACCACATGCACTTTGGTTGAACTTATATTGTGTAGCAAAATTGCAAGTTTCAAAAACAGTGATGTGAGTATTTTTGCACTGCAAGATTTTCAAAATTGCATTGAAGTTATATAGTTGACTGTATGCACAAGCTACTCGACTTAGTTAGTTATGTTTTGAATTTCTGTTGATGCTTGTGAACTATAACAACTATATTTTGTTTCTTTGACCAAACATTAATTACTAGTCAATTGAATTACATGCGAAATTAATTTGGTTGGTAACTGCTACTAAATGTTATAACTATCATAATTGTCTTACTGAAATCGACTGTATTAGTAGAGTAGTCAACTATGGGAGCGTCTCTTTTACAGAAAACTAGAAATAGATGTGATTTTGTATTCTATAGAGACTTTTGGTAATTCTAAAATTTTCATTAAATTGTTTCATATCTTGATTTCTGTGAAAAGCTCCAAGAACTGATCAAGAAGACCGTGGTTGTCGTGCTGAAAGAAAGACTTGATCATACTGCACATTGAGGTGTTTTGGAAGTGTGATAATCTACTTCTCTATATCTTGTGAAGATTGTGGTTGCCCTATTGTGATTACAGGAAGAGGACATGTTGTGTTCTAGGAACTTTAAGAATTTTTCAAAGTTGACAAAGACTGCATGAGAGGGGATATTTGTTGTTGTTCTTAGGTGTTGTATGCCTTTATTTTGGTTAGAGGGTTAGAGAGGTGTTTTATATTTTGACGTGGAGGTCTCTATAAAAACCTTGTTGTAAAAACCTTGACCATTATAGTGCATTTGCTTCCGGGTATAAGAAGGACACTGGATGTAGGCAGTTTGGCCGAACCAGTATAAAACCTGTGTTTGAATTTTCTATCCCTGAACTCTTTACTTTGAAGTCGACTTTATTTTCAGTATAGTCAACTATTTTCCACTACGCTTGATTTATCTTTTTCATTGAGATTCGAGAAACTTTTGAAAGTTTTATACTTTGCGAAAAAGATTTTGAAAAGACTTTGATTTTTTATTTTCACCAATTCACCCCCCCTCTTGGTGTCGAAACTAAGTCATTCTATTTCTAACAATTGGCACTAGAGCTGGTTTTCATAAGATATTTGAAAAACTAGTCGACTACCTTTTTCTTTGAATCGACTATATTCCTGGCGAATGGCTTCTAGTTTTCAAACCTTTGGTGAAGGTGCATCTACAAACATACCACCACTGTTTTCGGGTGAAAACTATCCTTTTTGGAAAATTCGAATGCAAATTTTTCTTGAATCTGTGGATAAAGTTATTTGGGATGCAACAATAAATGGTCCCTTTTAGCCAACTCATGTTATCAAAGGAAAAACTGTTTTGAAATTTTTTTCTGAGTGGTCTGAAGATGAAAATCATAGAGCACAGTATGATGTTAAAGCACGAAATATTATTGCCTCTACAATAATATCAATGCAAAAATGCTAAAGAAATGTGGGATGTCTTGGAAGTCACACTTGAAGGCACGAATGAGGTCTAGAGAGCTAAAAAGAATTCCTTGATACAAGAGTATGAACTTTTTAGAATAAGGATTGGTGAAGCCATATATGAGGTTCAGAAAAGGTTTACTCACATTGTCAACCATCTAATGGCTCTTGGAAATTTTTTTGATAAAGAGGAGATCAACATCAAGATTCTCCAAAGCCTGAACAAAAATTGGCAACCAAAAGTTACTGCAATCTTTAAATCCAAGGATCTTACTACCATGAACATGGCTACCTTGTTCGGGAAGTTAAGAGAACATGAACTTGAACTTGGAAGATTGAAAGATGAGGAAGAGATTGAATAAAAGAAGTTTATAGCAATGAAAGCTACCAGCAAGAAAGCCTCAAAGATTGCACAATAAGAGGATGATTCGAATGCCAAATTGGACAACAATGAACTGATGTCTATGGTGGTAAGGAAATTCAATCGATTTATGAAGAATAATAGTCAACTTACTAACCATGCAGGAAATACCAAAGCTAAGAAAGCTTCAAGATCAAATACAGTTCAATGTTATGAATGCGGCAAAGAAGGACACATCAAGCCTGATTGTCAAGATCTAAAGTTGAAGCAGAAAGTTAACAAGAGGTTTCCTCAGGACAAGAACAGAAAGCAAAAGAGTGCTTATATTGCCTGGGAGAACAGTGATTCACAATCCTCAAGTGATGAAGATCTTGATCAAGAGGAGGAATCAAACATATGTTTCATGGCTGGAACATCACTAACAGATTATGAGAGTGATACAGAGTTCAAGAAAGAACCTATTGAGGTGAAGCACGACCTATTGCTGGATGCATTTCAGGAAATACATGCTGAAGCAATGCGACTGCAATATAAGGTCAATCGACTTAACTCTGAAAGAAAAGATTATGAGTATATAATAAATAATCTGGTCAATGATAATGAGAAATTACAATAAGAGTTACTAAAACTGTAGTAACTGAGACTATAACAATTGATAAGATTTGTGAAAAATGTCCTACTCATGTTGAACAAATAGATTAATTGACTAACACGCTAGCTAAGTTCACTCATGGTGGAGATAATTTAGATGCTGCTTTAAGTCCTCAGGAAGAGCTATATATAGGCAAAGAGTTGGATATAAAGCTCAAACAAATAAGACCAATACAAAGAAGTTTACTGAATTGAATAAACTTGTTAAACATGCTTGCTTTTACTGCAATAACATTGGTCATACTATTAGAAATTGTTTTTATAGAAAGGTTGGTGTTGCTAAAGGCTTATTTATATGGATTTCTAAGGAACGTCTAGCTGCAACTAACAATCAAGGACCCAAATTCAAATGGGTACCTGCAACGAAAAATTTGAGTTGTTTTGCAGGATAACAACAGATGTTGTGACATGATGTGAGAACTCAAGGATGAACTAACATGATTACATCAAGTTTCTTGAGTATCTACAACTGTTAACAAATATCATCTTATTGCATCATGCATAAAAATTATTTGATTGATGATGTTTGATTGTGTGTATGATGGTGTTATTGTTTGCTTATCTGTATTGATGTGAACATTATTTTTACGACTTTTAGTCGATTAAATTTTGAGCACAATCGATTGTAAGTTGTTGTATGTATGGTTATGTTTTTGGAAACTCTCTTTCATAAAATAGTCAACTTAGGATTTAATAAAATCGACTTTGTGTCTCTATTTTGGGCTGTCTAAGTTTGAAATTTTAAAATGGGCCTTATTATGTTTGCTAGTTCGTGCCTTTTTATAGTGTGTCTCATTTGTTGAACTGAAATAGAAATTAGCCTAAGTGTTCTGTCAAATTCCTAAAACCCTAGACTGAGAAAGAAGATTTCCAAGATTCCATATCCTATGGCATCCTCAAGTCGTTCTATCGAAGGAATTAGGGGAAAAGAAATCACTGCGACAAGAAGCTCTGATCCTACTGGCTGGATCAACGATGAAGAAACAAGGGATAAATTTCTAAATGCTACTATCAAGATTGTCGCTACTCCAATGAATCTGAATTTGAATATGTTTGAGAAGGAGGAATTCATGTTTCCTGAGTGGTTCGAAAGATAAGGATTATTTATCTTTGTGTAGATGAAAGGATACTGGTATTGGGACCTAGTGAAGGTGTTCTATCACAATTTGAAGGTGGTGAAGGACGATATACACTCTAGAGTGAAAGGTATTGACATTCAGATTGATGATTTTGTGTGGAATATCATTACAAATTTATCGTCTGAGGGAGCTTCTTCACACTTACCATCTGCTGAAACTAATGCACTGCTTAATAAGAGAATGTTATACAAAGACTAGTTAAGGTTTCCTGGAAGGTATTCTACTGAAAGGATCTTTGCACATGAATGACTAATGAAGGAAGAAAAGATTGTTGCTTATCTTCTGGCCTGGATAATTCTACCAGGAAGGGTGAGAAAAGATAGGATGACATTTAAAGACATTTACTTGCTTCATGCTATAAAGAACAACATTCCTACAAATTGGCTGAAAGTTGTAAATGATCACATGAAGAATGTTGCACTAAAAAGATCACTTTATTTGCCATATGATGCTTTTATAAGCAAAGTGCTTGTGCTGCAAGGAGTTGACATTAGCAATGAGCAAAAGTGCTTCTGGAACTCTTCAAATGTTTTTGACCGAGACTCTGTTATATCTCTTGGCTTGGTAAAGACCATAAATGGATGGAGCTTCATGAGTGAAGATAATTCTAGGTATAACACAGAGAGCACTCCAACTGCGATTGAAGAATGTACAAATTTTTTCCCTGAAACAAATTTGGAAAGATACACCACTGAACAAATCAGAATTCTACATGACAAGTTTGCAAGAGAACGTGGTGTTGCTCAATAGCAAGAGGAGGAAAGTTCATCTGATGAGGATACGATGGAATCTTTCTGACTCAGCATAGGGATGTTAGGAAATCTTGTTGTTGTCTTAGTATCGTGTTTTCTGGTCTTGTTAACGTTTGTTTGTTAGTTGTTTTTTGTGTTCTATATCGTTTGTAATGTCTTTATAAGCTTGATCTACAAAAGATCTTGAAAGGTTTTACAGGAAACATTGCTTCTGGATGAACCATTGAAGTTTCAACTTACATGGAGACAAATGCAAATCGACTGAGAATATAGATCAATCGACTATTGGTTAACAAAGGTTATAAATTCTGTGATTTGGAATTTGGTTATTTTGTTGTTTGATCATATTCTATATTGTTTTCTTTCAATATATATCGGCTTTATGATTGATTAATATATTTGCGAGATTATATTGTGAGTTGTTGATTGATTGTATCTGTGCTAAATTGATCTGCTTACAAATCTTTTGATACAATTCTGTGATATCTGTATTGTGTATTTAGGTTTTGATTATAAAACATGCATAATGAAAGGGGGGCACTACATGATAGTTTATATATTTCACATGCCTACACTTTAGGGGGAGATTATTTCTTTATCATGTGATTACCTGTGACAGGGGGAGAATCATTGATTGATTAATATGTTTCTATTCTGATGCATCTTTGACAAATCATTTATCAGCATATCTTTATCATTGAGCATACCTTTTTTGCTAATGCACAAAGGGGGAGAAAGTTTGATTTTTTGATTGCTTATTTTCTTTGATATTGATTGCTTGATACTGTTTGATACAAAGTATATATGTTGTCTTTGTGACTCTGATATATTCGTTTTGAATATGAGAACGACTTCATTTGTTTGCTCTGATATATTGATAAAATCATTTAATCACTTGCTCTTTATATGAGCTCTAATACATTTTGTTTATATGAGCTCTGATACAGTTTGTTTAGATTGTTGACAACACAATATCTATATCACTCTGGTTTTTGATGATGACAACACATTTTTAATAACACATGTATTGTTTATGTGTTACATGTTCTGTTGCTTATTGATTGATATCTTGTTGAACATGTTTTTGTGTTTATCTTAATATGTGAATGCACATTTATTGAGCTTGTATATGTTACATCATATCTGGTTGCACTACACATGTTTTGAAAGAAGAAAACCACACACACTTTTATGAACTTACATTGTGTGGCATTACTACAAGTTGTAAGTCGACTTCATTATGGGGGAAGTCGAATTAAGCTCGTGACTATGCACAAATTTTAAAAAATAGTGCTATGTGAGATTTTGCATTAAAAAGAATTTCAAAATGAGCTGTTATGTTGAAGTCGATTGTTTGCACCACACATTCGACTGTATTAGTTGCTTGATTTGGAATTTTGTTATGCTCATGAACAATAATGACTATATTTTTAAAAGTTAGTTGAGAATTGAATGTTAGTCAACAGTAATGAATGAGGACTTAATTTGTTTGACTAGACTCTTACTATTTTGACTTAACTGTTATAACTGTCATAGGACAGTCGACTGAATTAGTAGCGTATTCGACTATAGGAGCGTCTGATTTATAGAAATCTATAAATTGACGAGACCTGAGTTGTTTCTGAGAACTTTTGGAAATCTAACATTTTCATATTTTGTTTCAAATTGTTTCTCTGAGAATTAGAGCTCCGAGAACTCATCAAGAAGACGGTTGTGATCTTTCTTTGAAGAGTTTCTGAAGGAGATTAACATTACGCTTATTGCTTGATTAGAATATGCATAATTGAGGTGTATCTGGGTTGATCAAGATTGGCGTTCGCATTCCGTGGTGATTGCTCTTCTACTTGTTGTGACTATAGGGGTTGGTCTCGTGGAGTCTGGTACAATTTGAGGATTGTTTAAAGTGGGTTGCAGATTGCAGGAGAGGGGATATCTTGTTGCAAGTCTTACTATTTTGTTTTCCTATATTTTGGTTAGAGGGTTAGAGAGGTGTTTTATATTTTTGACGTGGAGGTCTCTATAAAAGCCTTGTTGTCAAAACCTTACCACTATAGCGCATTTGCTTCTTGGTATTGGAAGGACACTAGATGTAGGCATTGAGGCCGAACTAGTATAAAAACCTGCATTTGAATTCTCTATCCCTACTCTTTTACATTCAGTCGACTTTACATTTCAAGTAATCAACTTTGATTTTCCGCTCCACTTAATTTTCTATTACTTGTTATTCAAGAAAGTTTGTAAAGTTTTGTGCTTTGTGTAACAGATTGCGAAAAGACTCTGATTTTGAAAACTCACCAATTCACCCCCCTCTTGGTGTTAAAACGAAGCCTACCTATTTTCCAACAATTATATGAATGATTTTATAAGTTGTTGTGTACAAACATGGTTGTTTATTAATTATGGTTATGCATAATAAAAAAAGTGAGAGATTGTTGACATTGTTGAGATTGTTGATAAGGAAAGCACTAGTTTAGCTAAACCTTACAATCTCACAGTGCTTTTGGTTTTTGATGATGACAAGACATTATTAAATAACACATCTACTGATATGTGTTACATGTTCAAAACCTTCTTGTATATGAGTTCTTCAAGAACATGTTTGTGTTGTTTTGTCTATGTGTTCATTTTCATTGCTTTCTACATGAGATATCATCTGTGATTGCATAACATATGTTTTACAAAAGTAAACCACATGCACTTTGGTTGAACTTATATTGTGTATCAAAACTGCAAGTTTTAAGTCGACTTCATTATGAAGCAAGTCGATTAAAACTCGTGACTTTGCACAGATTTTGAAAAACAGTGCTGAGTATTTTTGCAAAGCAAGATTTTCAAAACTACATTGAAGTGACATAGTTGACTGTATTCAGAAGCTACTCAACTTAATTAATTATGTTTTGAATTTCTGTTGATGCTTGTGAACTATAAAGACTATATTTTGTTTCTTTGACCAAGCATTACTTACTAGTCAACTGAATTAAATGTGAAATCAATTTGGTTGGTCTGACTGCTACTAAATGTTATAACTTTCATAACCGTCTGACTGAAGTCGACTGTATTAGTAGTGTAGTCAACTGTGGGAGTGTCTGTTTTACAGAAAACTATAAATAGACGTGATTCTGTATTCTACAGAGACTTTTGGTAATTCTAAAATTTTCATTCTATTGTTTCAAATCTTGATCTCTGTGAAAAGCTCTAAGAACTCATCAAGAAGATCGTGGAGATCTTTCTTTGATAGGGTCTTGAAGAGCAAGGTTGTCGTGCTGAAAGAAAGACTTGACCATATTGTACATTGAGGTGTTATGGAAATGTGATCGTCTATTTCTCTAAATCTTTTGGAGATTGTAGATTCCCTGTTGTGATTACGAGAAGAGGACATGCTGCATTCTTGGAACTTTAAGGATTGTTCAAAGTTGACAAAGACTGCAGGAGAGGGGATTGTTGTTGTTGTTGTTCTTTGGGTGTTGTATGCCTATATTTTGGTTAAAGGGTTAGAGAGGTGTTTTATATTTTGACGTGGATGTCTCTATAGAAACCTTGTTGTAAAAACCTTGAACATTATAGTGCATTTGCTTCCGGGTACAGGAAGGACACTAGATGTTGGCAGTTTGGCCGAACCAGTATAAAAACTGTGTTTGAATTTTCTATCCCTGAATTCTTTACTTTCAAGTCGACTTTATTTTCAGTATAGTCAACTATTTTCTGCTGCACTTGATTTTTCTTTTTCATTGAGATTCAAGAAACTTTT
>NC_028358.1:24405708-24462287 GCF_000741045.1 Vigna radiata var. radiata | reverse complement strand
AATTCTTTGTGTGTTGTATTCTACTATCTTTTCTTTGTGTAGATCGTTATCTTTATTCAAAAACCTGCTCAAGATCAGAATAACGTTAAGAGACAGAAAGATATTCAAGGAATGTTTCCTTCGTGCCTTTTGCTTGTCCTTTCAATACACATAACATAGTTATTTTGCCAAGACGCAACATAGCTTCTGACTAAGTACCATAAAGACTACACCTCTAGAAGAAAGTCAAAGCTTTGACTAACAAATATTTTTCTAAGAAGTCTATATAAAGAAGACTACATGAAGAGAAGAACAAGAATCATGATTATTAAATACGTTCTATAAAGTGGGTCTCTTAGACTTGTTCTTTGAAAAGAAAAATTCTTTACAAGTTTTTAGAATTTTACCGTATTGATTTCAAATCCTCTCTAAGAGAGTTGCATATTCTGTTATTGTATTTTTTACAAAACACTTTTGTCGGAACAATCGGTATCGTTTGGAGATAGAATATAACACAGCGGAATAAAACTTAAGGTAGCGGAAACCGTGTTCGGTCAACTTTTTAAGATTAAAATGGTCAGTTTATAAAATTTTCTAAGAGAAAATTTATCGAGCAGTTGATGTGCAAATAAAAAAGAACAAGTGCATGGAGTAGAAAAATCACACAAGTAATTTTTATACTGATTCGATTCAAAAGAATCTACGTCCAGTCGTTAATCACTATAAAAAGTGATTAATAGTTCTACTAAAAGTAAGTTTCATAGATTACAAAAATAGGGAATAAAATCTGATAAAATAAACCTTCCTTCGACGAACGAACCGGAAGATGAACACTCTGCTAACTCAAAGAGAATCGCTCTAACGATACGCGAGCTTCTCCTATTCACGAGACCAGGCAGAGCACCTTGCTAACTCGAAGAGAACTTGCTTCGACTATCGACACACGAAACGCGAGCTTCTCCTATTCACGAGACCAAGCAAGGGAAGTGAACAATGCTTTTGAGAACTTCCTCTGACAAACAGTACTCTGCAATAGCTTCTGTTCAACTTCGTTGCTTCAGAAATTTTCAGAAGTCCAATATATAGCCAGCTACTCTGAATATCAAAAGTGAAGTCCCAACTTCCACTAGTAATCGATTATTGTAAGTGATAATCGATTATTCAAGTCCGTTACAGGTTTTTCAAAATGTGATAATCGATTATTCCTGAAAGACTCATGATAATCAATTATTCAAGTTCGTTACAGGTTTTTCAAAATGTGATAATCGATTATGTGAAGTGATAATCGATTATTCCTAAAAGACTCATGATAATCGATTATTGCTTAACATAATCGATTATTTCAGTAAATATACAAGTTTTATAAAATTTGAAGACTTTCCTATTACACTTATATTCTACAAAGTGCTTTTAAACATTTCTAATACTTTCTTAAGGTAAAACTTCTTGTAGCATCATCAAAACTAATTTCTTCAAGATTTACCAATGCTCCTCATTGGTAACAACTTTCTTGTTTTTGTTCAAAAGTGAAGTAAATTACTTGTAAGGTTAACTTAGTAAAATGAAATCATCTAGTCAATTAAACTAGTTGATACTAGGAATGGTTATACTTGTTCTAACTAGTGGGTTAGTTGTATACCACTAGTGGTTATACTCATTATAACCTTTGTGATTACTAGAACTCCTTAAAATTATTTAAGGAAGAATTAGACGTAACTCAGTTTGGAGCAAACCGGTACAAAAACAAGTATGTCTTATTGCTTTTTTTTTTTTCAAATGTTTTTCCTAAACATTGTTTTACAAACTTACATCTTTAAAAACTATTACAGACTGTCTAATCCCTACAAAGAAAATTAAACACTAATTTGCGAAAAGATTTAAAACTCTATTAAACTTTTTTTTCTAGAGTTTTCCTGTATTACACAAACCTATATATCTTTAAATTCAAAACATTAGACTTGGTACATAAGCTTGCATCTAAATAGGAGCTGAGAAATTCAAGCTTATCCCAGCAAGAATATCTCCAAAATGATTTTATATGTGAAATAGATAACTCAATTATCACTGCTTAAGTAATTGCCCCACAGCTCTTCAAATTCTTAATGCAATTGGGCTCGGTTAATGAAATTTATGGTTAGATGAAAACAAATGAGTTATGAATATAGGGTTTTCATATATTATTAATATTAACTCACGTGAGGTTAATTTAACTAATGAGAAAAATTTATTTGATTTTTTCTTTTATTTTTTTTAAGTATTTATATAAAGAAGTTCAACAAATTTTCTTCTTCAGCACTATGTTGAAGATAGAAAGTCCAAGATCGTAAATCAGTTGTAGGATAGTATGATTAAATTTGATAAGAATTACATGTGTCATGTAGTTATCCTCTTATATTTATGGATTAAATATGTTTTTTCTAAATTATTTATAAAAATTGTATTTTTTTTTAAATTAAACCAAGAAAGTCATGGGCACATCTTTTGAAATTAATAATACGCGAACAATATATCTATTTCACATAATAAAATTTAAATTTGTCAGAAAACTTTACATAAATGAAGTATAATGACGAAAGTAATATATAATTTATTTAAGGAACGACATACAATATATTTTAAAATAATTTAGAGAGAAAATATATTTAACAAATATACTAAAAATTGTTTACACACTTTAGGACATTTAAATAGTAAAATTAATACAACCCTTTCCTATTTAGTATTTAGAAAGTTTAAACGCTTAACATAACTTCAATTGTGGATGGAGAACTTAATATTTACTTGACAATAGTGTGTGTTAATTTGTTATTACTAATGTTGTCGCATACCAGGGTGTTTAAAATACATTTTCATGAGGAAAATCTTTTTAAGTATTTAGTTCTTTTTTAATAAGTTCCGTATCATAAGTTGTACACGAAATTTTATATTAAGAAACTAAGTTTGAAAGTAATGTGAACAGAAGAAAATGTGTGAAGGAGAAATGTTTGTTGTAGTGATTAAATTGGTTTGAGAGTTAGCTATATTGTTTTGAAGTCAAATACTGAAATTCTGTTCAAAGTCACTCAAGTGCAACAGTATGAGCATAACCTGCCATATGCCAGAGCTTTCCAGGATCAGGCAAAAGGGAAATACCACTTTCACACAGTTCCTCCATTTTATGTGTTAAGCAATATCCAAATACAGTAGCTACAGGCAGTGGCAGATGAAGTACACCTGCAGATAGAGATCTTCCCTTTCTGCCTCAGTACCTGATGCTAAGCTTCAATATGAACCCATTCTCGGATCACTTTCTCTCACTCTCTCATCTGTGAACTCTCTTAATTGTAAGAGATCTATAAGTCTAGATCATTATTTATTCCATTTGAAAAAAGTCAAATGTTTATCTTTTTGGATAATTAACACATGGTTCTCCTTTGTTCTCTCTACAGGTTACAGATTTGGATTAAAATTACATTATAAAGAAAGCTCCATGGAAGGAAACTATCTGAACAGAAATAGTACTACTACTCCACAGAGAGAAGATAGCTTTGGGTTTGAGGAGCATACATGGGGAAATTCATGGCCTGCTAGAAACTATGCTTGTAGCTTTTGCAAGAGAGAGTTTAGGTCTGCTCAAGCATTGGGGGGACACATGAATGTTCACAGAAGGGATAGGGCTAGATTGAGATCATCCTTGTCTTCATGGGTTTCTGAATGCCCTAAACCTAACCCTAGCACTAAACCTAATAACCCAACTCTTCTTCCAACATCTTCTTCACCATCTCCTTTATCTGATCAGTCTTTCAACTGTCCACATCCTTCTCCACTTTGCACTCCTTGTCTCACTTTGTCTTCTGCACCACCCTTCCCAGGTTCTACCAGTGGAGACAAGAAACCAAGACTCACACCTTCTCATTCTCACTCTCCTCTTTTGAGTCCTCAAAGCTGCGAAATTAAGATGATGACAAGTAGAAACACAAGGATTGATGAGGAAATGAAGGGTAGTGTGGAGGAGGAGGAGGAGGAGGAGGAGGAGCACAAGGGTTTCAAAGACAATGAGCAAAACATTACTTTGGAATTAGGAATAGGGTTGATTAAACACCAAGAGGAGAAGTTAGACTTGGAGCTTCGACTTGGGCATTTCTAGCCAGGTGCAATTTTACCAAACTCATCAATGTATGCCCAACATTTCAAGTAATTTGCAACTTCAAATTTGTTTAAATTTCTTGCACCTGTAATTCAGGAATCTATTCAAGCTGCAGTTTTACATTATATGTGTTAATTCTACTTTTCAACTTCTTAATCATTTTGTGTGCTTTTGATTTAATTTGGGTTTAATTAAAGCTGGATATAGCACTGTCCTGTACCTTGAGGCTATATTCAAGCCAATGAGTGGTCGATCCAAGGTACCTAGAACACCAATTTGGAGCAATGGTGAAGTGATATAAATATAAAGACAAGAATCAGTAACGAAAGGTAACATTGAATCTTCAATTAATTAAGATGTCAAATTATCACAATGTTGGAATAGGTCTCATGAATTGGCAATCAATATTTCTCTTGGATGATCTTCATTTTTCACCTAAAGAGTCTAAAAGCCAATGAGCATTCTTGTTCAGTTTGACTCAATATTATTCCCATATACTAAAATTCCCTCACCCGGTGGTTTGTCTCTAGAATCGTGAACATAAACATGTGACTCCGAAAATATATTGATTCTAAGAACATCCATGCATTTTCCTGGGTATATGCATATGGTGTTCTTTCTTGGCAACACAAAGAGTAAAACATATATGTATATTAGTATCACAAGATTTTATATGTAAGTTTGACTGAATTTGTTTACATAAATAAACAAAGAGAGGTGTAATTATTATACAGAATGTTCTCGTTTGAAATCTAAAAGTCCTGTCAAGTGATTGAATGCTGGGAATGTTTGGCTAACATGTTACAGCATCGTAGTAAAACAACCTAACAAAACAATATGTCGGTGCTGTTTTGTTTTCTTAGATATGTTGCCATCATAAAACATAAAATAAACAGTTGAGATTTCTCCATAATTTTCACACACAGACACACACGTATTTAATGCTGCTGCTTTTGGTACGTGATGATAGGAGACCAAAAAAAGTATACGAACAAGAAACAATCATGTATACGATTACGTAAGCATAATATAAATGCGACTATAGGAGTGGAATGAAAAGGAAGACCCTAGAAATGATGTCAGAATCGGGGACATTCAAGATGTCACGAATTAGAAGTCTTTTTCAGATTGAACTGTTGAACAGAACAAAGAGGACAGAGAAAGCAAGGCGAGAGAGATGAATGCATCACTACGTAGCAATTCATCATCCATTGATAGGTGGAAAAACCAAATTCTTTTTTCTTCTCCAATTTATTAAAAATGGTTGCTTTAATGTATAACCAGAGCATGATGTTTCCCAGGATTAGATGTTTCGCATGTTCCCCATGTGATGTGGCTCCATACCATGATGACCTTTCCCCAAACAGGAACTCGTAGTTTTTCACAGTACCAATCAAAACAAGAAATGCTTTTCTCTCTCTTATTGGTGTGTCAAATTCAGTACCCAAGATTAAGTAGATAGATTACTTTTGTATTATAATTTGAATTTTGATCTAGTCATAGAGTGTTTACTTCAATATCACAAAAATTGATTTTTAAAGAAAAATCATTTATCATTTATAAATTGTTTATTTCTAATCCATCATAAAATTTAAGCTTTTTCTTATTTAGTCTTACTAAGTTTGATGTATATATAATATATAATATGGTGGGTGATTACTTTTAATAAATTGTAATGTGAAAGAAGAAATATCTTTTATTACTTCCATTTCCAATATTGTGTATTAACATTAAGTTATGACATTGTACGAGTAAGGAGAGGTTTTGAACATGAGAGAAGCGTAAGGGAATTGGAGGGCTTAATTAGCTTAGAAGAATTGAATTGAAGTGTCCATCCATAGTGCAATGATGTCAGAAAGGTATATGAATGAGGAATGAAGATGGGGAAGATGGACATGTGTGTGTACAACAAATGCTGCTAAAGTGCAGTTTTAGTGAAAGAAAGAAGAATGGGATAAAGTAAGCTAGTCGGCGCACGTCACTATCCTCTTCCATTACTTTTCCTTCACCCAAACTACCTTTGCCATCAATGACTAACCTCCCACCCTTTCCCTAAACAACATACAAAAACATAATAAACTAACTTTTCTCTACTTTTTCATACACAATTTTCTGATTTTCTACCCTTTACAATCCTTCAACATTTCCTACAAATCCTTTCACTGTGTTCAATGTTATGTGCTTACATGTTTTACTATACGGGCTTCATGACCTTTTGGATCACAGTTTATACATTGAAGGAAGAAAATTTCAGGCTTCAATATAATTAGAACAATGTTAACTATACTTTTAGTAACTCAAATATTATATATGCATATTCTGATGTACATCCGGGTCCCTATTCATAAAACGTGAAATTCCTTAATCATCAATATAAGCTATGTTGAGTTTATTTGGTGTGAAGCGATAAGTAGAGGTGTAAATATTAATTTTTGGCATGATAAGCCGATTAGGGTGAATTACTTGGCAACAGGTTCAACAAGCTATATTTAAGTTCTCCTGATAGGGATGGCAGGTTAGAGGATATGGGCAGATGGTAAGAGAGGGAACGTTTGAAATGAAGAAGTGCATATTCATGCATGTTATATACTCAAACTTACTAAGTGAAGGTAGGGAAGATATGTGATTGTGGAAAGGAAATGTCAGGACTATTTTCTGTCAGTTCACTCAATTATACAAGGCAATTTGTTGGGAGAGAAGTCAATTTTTCACTCCAACCTCTTATGTTTGAATGTTATCTCGAAGGAAATTCATTTCATTTAGAGGTTAGGTAGAATAACAACAAAGGATAATCTTACAAGGTGGGTGATGTGCAGGTTGGTAGAGGAGACAACTAATAATTTATTATTTGATGTGAGAATGTTGAGATTTGGGATTTTATGTAGTAAATAAGTTGGTATATGTTAGAAGTGGACTTTAAGCCTAACTCAACCCCACAAAACCGGCTTGTAGGGTGAGGTTTGCACCCACTTATATACACTTAAATGGCCTCATCTCTAGTTGATGTGGGACTTCCAACACACCCCCCTCACGCCGAGGTATATACATCTCGAGCGTAGGATTAGACTTTTTTAATGGGTGGTCCGATAGCGGCCCGATAGCGGGTGGATCAATATGCCCAACGACAACAGAAATCGCTAAGATGGGCTCCAGTCATGGCTCTGATACCATGTTAAAAAAGAAGAAAATATTTCATTCTTTCTTCTTTTCTAACAGTATATATACACATGCTCATTGTGTATATTGTAAAACAAAACATGCTTCTATCTGGTGTATCTCAACATGGTATATATACATGGTATATATACACATGAGAAAGGTAATTCAATAATCACATTCTGCAGAAGGAGATTGAGTGAATAAGTTTGTCTTCTTTGATGCCTTTATTAGGGTTGGACCAATGGCAAAGAGTTCGTGTTGGTTAATTGGACGCTGTGATTAAGTGTATTCAGAAGAAGCAGGTACCATCAAGATGTGATTAAGAATTGAGGAAGGTTTATTGGTGTTTAGTTAAGTGGAAGCAAAGGCAACAAGTGCACTAGTTCAAGTGAACGTTTCAGCTAAAAATTTAATTAGGGGAATGATGCAAGACTTTGAAAAATTTCAAGTTTCAACGATGGTTGAGAAGCTCTCAGCAAAGAAAATATAGATAGGATAAAACCGAAAACCTAATATATTTAGGAAGAAATGGAAAAATATGTCACCTAGTTGAAAGATTAAAAATAAGGATAATAAATACTCGCTACTTAATAAAAAAAAAAATCTCTACAAATAAAATTTTTTGGAAGGTGTTTAAGACTCACGAGACTAAAATATTCTTACAAAAACATTTTTTTTCTAATATAAGGGGGATTTAGATGAAAAGGAACCCTTATTTATAGGATTTGGCTAACCATGCTCAGAAATGAGTTAAAGAAAACAAGACATATTGCATGAAAGTCATACTTAGGCATCACATGTGATAATTATTTTACATGCACTAATGTAGTGAAGGGTTATTTTCAGACATTTGGTAGTAGTTTTAGAATTGAAACATATTAAGGCGAGATAAAATAGGAAGAGTTTTTTATCTCAGTTATTATCCAAAGAAAAAAAGTTTAGGATTTTACTTCGACTGAAAAAACTTGAAGCAGTAAACTGAAAAAAAAAAAAAAAAGCTTTTGGCACCGATTTTATAAGAAACCGTTGTTGACCTTTTCGGATTTCAAATAATTATTTAATTTAAAGTATTTATGGTAATGGTTTTTGTAGGAACTTTTGTCATAAACTCTTATAAACTCTTTGAATTAAATAATTATTTAAAATTTAATATATTCTATGGTCTTAATTGTTTCTGTAGCTACTGTCAAAAATACTTTATGATTTGGTTATTCTGATAACTATCGCCATAGGTCATTTTTAATAAAATTATTCATTTAATTTAAGGATCTTTGGTTTCGGTTGAATCCTGAACCAATATCATTGACCCGTTTTTTGCTTCGATTTTTACTACAATTGTTGTCTAAAGTCTGTGTTTTTTAAAGAGGGTTATGTATCTATAACATTTTTTATCATAGAAACAGACTTGCATATTACAAACAGTAAACGCAACACCAAAATACATTTTTCAATACAAAATAGAATTATAATCATAAATAAACTCAATGTAGAAATTCTTATAACCATAAATCTAGTCAATGATGATATGCTAATGTACAAATTATTAGATCCTAATAATTATGTATTATTGTACAGTTGTATTAAATATTTTGCAAAGGCTTTCCATATGTAATGAATGAGCTTCTCGGGAATTGGAAGAAGAGTCTTGAATCTCTACACAACGTACGATGATTTCAATTAGTGTACATGAATTCCAAACGACAGAGAATTTTTTTTATCAAATGCAAATATTACCTTTCTTAGTACCTTGTAATATGGGCATGAATAATGGTCGTCATCCAATGCATTCCAAAGTAACCACGTTCATATGAGCCAATTTGTCTATTACACTACAATATATCATAATAATTATAATGAAGACCGTTGGAGTAAAACAATTATAAGAAAATATGCACCAAAATACCAAACCTTAAGGGCCACCCATCCAAACTTTTTAGCCGTAGCAATTGATTTCCCTGACAATGTCATATGTGTTGCAATTGAACTATGAAAAAAAATGTTTGAGGATACACTTATATAACAAAGAAAGTTCAAACATTAAGGTTATTACCAATCTATTACTTGTCTGAAATGTTTGGAAAAAACTTGTGCAATGAGCAAAACCACACAACAATGTTGTCCGGTAGGGAAACCATAATTAGCTGCCAATGGTACCTGAAAATTGATAATAACTTAATTGTTATATCTTAAAATCACATATGGAACTTTGAAGTTAACAAACTACACTTACGCATATATATATATATATATATATATATATATATGGGAGAAAGTATATTTTCTTCCCCCCAACAAAATAGCTCGTTATGTATGTTTAGATGTCATCAAATTTATTGCCTTCATGAGTGAGTTGGGGGTCAAGCAACCCACAAACATCATTGAACCCCATATTGTTACTTACACTAAACATATACCTAAAAACAAAAATTTATTTGATATATAAAGAATTGTTCATAGACATATCAATGAGGTAGTATTCAGTTATACTTTCCCCGATGCAAGCTCCATGACATCTTGCCTTTGCAAGTACAATGAGATGTCATAGTCTCTCCCAAATATAGTAAAATCCTATGGAACCATCATCAACTCATATACAATGATGTTATAAAGCTGATGTATGCACCAAGAAGGTCGTCCTCAGATAAATGAATCTTCTTGGGTCTAGGAATTCCTTCTACATGTGTTTGTTGTTACATGGAAAAATATTTAAGTTTGGACATCATTAATATGTAAAGTCCAAAATTGAGAAGTTTATAGTGGGAGTCCATATTAAGGGTTGGAAATAGAACCAAACAACTATTTAGGACAAGCGAGAAAAGATTGAAATGTTGTGCCACAATAAGTATCTGATTTGTTAATAAAGGAACTAAAGCATCTGGTATGACAACTTCCTCTACCGTGACTTTGACCTCATCATCTGATAGCTTCATACCATGAAGAATAATAGTTACCCCAAACATTGTGCCACGAGCCACTAGTATCATCCCATTACCATTGAGAACATATAGGTAACATGGACGAGTGTCATCCATGTCAAGGACGAATGGAGTTGAACAACTACATTTACAATTTCTTACTATCAGAGCCAATGTTAGGTTATGTTGATAGGGGGAGTTATATCTAGCAATGCCGATCCCACATATGTGTTTTTTATGATGAAGAAAAGAATTTTTTTATAGTTTCTTGAACAACAAATGACATAAAAATTGCTTGATCTTACCATGTTTGTGCTTGAAATGCTTTATACATGTATTCATTGCATGGAAATGAATCATAAGTTTAAACATATTACACATTGTATTTTTTTGGAAAAAATGATCAGTTAATCGTTTTATATAATCTGTTAAATTTCTTCAGATTTCAGTACGTGCTTAACAGAGGCAAAATAGTTGTGTAATAATCGATTACATTACATTAGTTGTATAATTGATTAAAACATGTTTTTATGCCAACATGTGTTTGCTGAGTGCGTTGATATGTTTGGGATGAAAAATTATTTGATAATTTGCTTAAATATTAAACTTAACCGATTACATAAGTTTCCTAATTGGTTAAAGTGTTTATCTTGTAAAAATCATTTTCATTTAAAGCTTTAACTACATATAACGGTCATATTAATTGGTTGTTGGCTTATATGATTTACATAATCAATTACATGTGTTGTTTAATCTGTTAAATCTGAAACAAATGTAAAATTGTTAAAGAAGAAGGAAAACCTTAACAGATTACATTAACTGCATATTGATTAAAGTGCGCCAGGATTTGAAAATCCTATAAAGAGATGTCTAGCGCGTTGTTTCAATAGAAATCTATGAACTTACACTTTCATAACTAACTTGTTATTTGAGTATTGATTGCAAGAGCGTCTAAGATTGTCTTGGAGAATTAAGATCATATATTTGGGTAAATTCATCAAGATTCTTGCAAGAAAGTTGAGCTGATACATTGGTGATCATATTTGCACTGCTGGTGTATTCTTTTAAGATCGGTGTCCACATTGCAATCAAGAGAATTGTGTTCTTGTTGTTGTTAGCTAGGAGGAGAGAACCTTAGTGTTTTGCATTGAGAGTTGGGATTGCTCTCAAGGTGTTCAAAAAGTTGAGATTGCTTTCTAGATTTGCTAAGATTTTGAGGTGTTCACATATTGTACTATAAGTCATATTGAGTGGGGAAGAAGAGTGCATTGAGAGGGGATATGTCTGTATTCTTGCTTGTATACTCTATCATTATAGTGAAATCCCTTCAACTAAGGTTATTTGGCCGAACCAGTATATATTGTTGTGTTGATCTTTTTCTCCTTTCTTTTTTATTATTGATTCATATATACTTGGTTTATTGATTTCAAGAAACTTCAAAGATTTTACAAAGCTTTACGAAAGAACAATTTTTGAAAGTAAAATCCAATTCACCCCCTCCCCTCCCTCCCCCCTCCTCCCCTCTTCCTCTTAGCTTGAGATATAAGGCATCACTTTTCTAACAACTTATATAAAAAACATTATTAAATTCATAAGTTAACACAGAATGATTATTAATTTTACCTATGGGAAGCACAACATGTTCCCTTAGAGGAGATGACTTCGGACGGATGCCATAATTATCAAATTGTTGTTGAAACCGACATATAACCCTTTCAGTCACTTCTGAAGTGACTTCATCATACAGTTGTGCCCTGATCTTCTTGGTGATCTCCTGCTTTAGCCTTTCTTCATACTCGACATTATGTGTGTATGAAGTGTGTCATGAGGAGCCCTTAAAATAATGCCTAATGCCTACACCGGATCAAGCAGAACACACTTGTCTAGGGTGCTTAGGTCGTCCAATTGTAATAGCAAGAATATCATGACGACCTTCTAGAGTGAATTAGCCTTGGGAGCATTGCTTAACCAATGAGTCCTGTATCATAACGAAACAACATTATTATTTAAAATAACATGTAATTTATGTAATGACAATACTATTATTATAAAAGAAGTGATATCTTACTATTCTTTCTTATATTTCTTGTGCAACTTTAGAAGTGTAGGAGTTTGATGATTGTACATGGGCTAACTTCCACTTCTCATGAAAAGATGGTGGTGAAGGAGGTTGGGGACTATCACCCTCAGAAAGTGGGGGACTTGCATGACTTTTGCCTAATGATTTTCTCTTCAAGCTTTTTATACCCACTACGAGATAATAAGTGGTGGTTTTATTTTGAGCACTTATATCTTGTGCTTTTGTTCTTGTTTCCTGTTACATATAATGAATTAGTTCTTATCATATAAATTTGTCAATGAGAAAATTAACGATTTCAAGTAAACTAACTTGTCATGCCTTTGATGTATGAAGGTCCACAAAGTGACGCCAAGTCTCTTCATCAATTGTCTTATATTTGACACATGAAATTTCACTACTTTTTGCTCCAAAGATGTATCTAGACATAAATTTGGTCTTGAAACCCCTAAATTTTTCGATGATCGAGGATAAACACTTATTTCTAGGTGTCACCACATTTGGAATGTTTAAAGTCATCTGTAATAAAGAAAATGTGCATCAATATAATCAAGCTATAAGCATAATAATATTAATTAACTTACCTATAGATCCTATCAAATCATGTTTCGATCAACTTCGGACACATGATCGAATGTTGAAGCAAGGATAAATATTTTATCACGTGTCAGTACTCTTAAGTAAGATCTGAAGACATCCACATTTGAACCGGATGCCACACTAATGACAACGTCAACAAAGACATGTGTCTATTGAGAAAAGTGTGATACAATTAAGAAAAATCGTTGATCTGAAGAGGGTAGGAGTTTGCATGCTGAGGGATCTACTAGCGTGCATGACAATGACATCTTTATATATTTTTAATTCATTTATAAACTTAATAACAATTGTTTACTTTATAAATTTCTTTACTTCCAAACATAGGAGCTTGGCTACTTAGTCCATATTGATGAAATCTTTCAATAAGCACATATTCGTTGGGTAATAGGGAATTTTGTCGATGAGAGATCTAAGCGGGCACATGTTAGTTTCTACCAACTTTTTTACATTTTACATCTCCAGAATTTATATATTAATGCAAATATTTATTATTTCAATAGGAAGAATTTCAAACTAGATTTTCTCAAATAGTATCTAAGATTACATCTGTTGGTGTCTCACAATCCTAGACCCTGTTGAGGAGGAAAAACTAATGAGTAGATATTAGTTAGAGGCGATAAATGGAAAGTACAAGGGATTCGTATATGGGATTGAACATGTTGATTCTAATGACGATTGTGTTGACAATGGTATCATGCACCTCAACATTTTACCCAAAGTCCTATTAACCACTTCACTTTGGCCATCGATTTGTGGATGGCAAGTGGTAGATAAGAGAAGTTTAGTGATAGCATACCCCTTAACCTTGGTCAAGCATACTAAAGAAGAGTTTGAATTATTTGTGGAAGGTGGGCCTAAGCTCTTATCATCATGGGTCATTAGTGAGTTTTTAGTAGATTAGGTTTATTTTAGGCCTTGTACCATGGGCCAAGTAGTATAGGATTTCCTTTTTGGGCCTTGTATAATAGGCCAAGTAGTGTAAGGTTTTGGTCAATGTTGACCCAAGAGAGGCCTATATTCTAAAGTTGACAACATGGGTTAATGTTTTGTCTTTGCCTTAGTGAGCAAACGAGAAGGGTGTCCCACCTTTGGGAGAGAGTGGTCATGTGTCATGCTCTCAATGGAAAAAATTTATCATAGGTAGTGGCCATCTTTCATTATAGGAATGGAGATGACTCTCCTATGTTAGTGGTCGCATGTCGTCTTCCTAACGAAAATGATTTTTACCTTAGTCTCCAAGCTAGCCAAGTTAAGGCTTTTAGGGTTTGAATCCAAATTTGACTCTACTTTTGGAGACTACTCTAATGTTAAGACAAAATCTTCTATAAGACTTATATGTCTAAACGCTCTTATATCTTTTGAAGTTTAACCAAATAACATTAAATGAAATGAGAATTTGAAGATTCTAACTAGTTTAGAATAAGCAGAAACATAAGTATTAGGTTCAAAATTTGTAATTATCTAGCAACATAAGAAAGCCTTAGGAAAAAACTTAGGCTTATATGAAACGTAGAACAACCTAATTTAAAACGTCCAGACGCAACACAGACATACCCTCTACTATGGATTCTCCGGGCAACCATATTTGCGTGGAATTACATTAGTACATTAGTTAGATGAGCAGAACTAAAGTAGGGGGGCCTCCTTCCCCACCATTTCGGCCTATTATTGAGGGGGATTTGACCTATACTGAAGGTGGCTTGCTTACCAAGCCACCCACTTGAGAAGCTAGTCGCCAGAAAGAAGCGGCGAGGACGCGAAGCTGTCTACCAAGCTTCCCTCCCCTTGTAGTCGAAGTACTTGACGCTACTTTGATTCTAAAGGTTCCTGACTTTATCATTATATTTAAATAATATTATTGTGATTGAAAATGATGAGCATGAACAACAAAGTTTGAGTCAATGTTTGGCTAGAGAATTTGAAATTAAAGCTTTGGGAAAATTAAAATATTTTTTAGGAATTACCATTTCTCACTCTAAGAAAGGAATTTTTATATCCAAACAAAAATGTATTACTAATTTGCTCAAAGAAAGTAAAATGACATGTAAACTACTGAGCATGCCAGTTGATCTAAATGTAAAGTTGGGAATGAAAAGGATGGTGTGTTGATAAAGAAATGTACCAAAGGTTTGTAGGAAGACTTATTTATTTATCTCACACTAGACTTAATACTGCTTTTGCTGGGAGTTTGGTAAGTTAGCTTATGCATCAACCAAAAGAAGCCAATTTACAAGTTGCTTTGAGAATTATCTAGTATTTGAAAGGGACACAACGAAAAAGAATTTTGTTCAAAAGAAAGAAGAATGTCCATCCTGAAACATATATTGATGTTGATTATGCAAGATTAGTTGTTGATAAAAGGATTAACTACTGGTTATTGCTCTTTCGCAGTGGAAACATGGTATTTGGAAAAGTAAAAAGCTAAGTCTAGTGCTGAACTGAAATTTCGAGCATTGACTTAAGACATATGTGAGCTACTATGGCTAAAATTTATGATGGAAGAGTTGAAAATAAAATAGGATGGACCTATAAAGCTAGATTATGAAAAAAAAAAACAATTAACAGGGTCCATAATCACTAGTGCAAAAATGTTGTTTAACGTCACCCATAAGACGTCGGTTTGCGTGTAATCCGACGTATAGGAGCGGACGGTGGCATTATCGTAAATAGCCTGGTAAACTAGACGTCGGTTTTATCCAAAAACAGACATCTACTAATTTCAAGACGTCAGCACTGCAACACCCTGACGTCTACTGGGTTGCATTTAATGTTTTTCACCTAATTCTCAGGCGCTTAGACGTCACGTAGTCCAAATCCGACGTCTAAGGCATGTCTGGAAGGCGGGAAAGACAAAAAAATCTTCAATTTTGACGTCGGCGTTTCGGGCTACGCGACGTCTATATTACCTGTAATGATTATGTTTACAAAACTCGAGGGCTTGAGAGGTTGGCTATTTAGGGCCCCGACGTGTATGTTATTATAGACGTCGGTGGCCCATACCAACAGTCATGAACATCCTTGACAGGATATCAAACGTCAATCGGTTAAGCTTCCTAGACGTCGGTTCCCCCTAACAGAAACCGACGTCTAATGGGTATTCAAAAAGTCAGTTTTAAATGTTCACTTGGACGTCACATTAGTACGAAAACCGACGTCTATAGACGTCGGTTTCTGGAGAATAACCGACGCTCAATTCCATTTTAAATACACCGCAACTCTTCGCGGCATTCAGTTTCTGATATCGATCGTCTTCCTCTTCTCCTTTTTCTCTTGCCACACCTCTTCTTTTTCTCTCTTTTCGGCATTCTATTGTTGTTTCTCATCTTCCTCCTCTCTTTTTTCTCTCTTGCTTCCCAGGTGCGTGGTTTTTTTTTTTTTTATGCTTACAGTTTAAACTTTATTTAGTCTTTCATCTATTATCTTGTGGTTGAACTGATTAAAATTTGCTTTCTTTGTTTTGTGTTTTAGTGCAGTTTTGATCCTCTCTTTGGGTAACATAGTACAACATTCTCCCTTTGCTGGTTTCCTCACAAGAAGATTGGCGATCTTTTGAGTTTTCTATGGCTTCTCGACCCAAAATGGAACTTGGGTCCTTGTCTAGTTCTCGTGTCACCGTAATTTTTTTCTTTTGCGATTCAATAATGGGAAGTAGTCATGGACCAAGGTTCGGTTTTGGGTTGAAATGTCATAGAAGATTCAAAAGACGCAAGCTTATTTGTGGGGAAACTAACGAGAGGAGAGTGTTGCACTATGCTACCGAAAGTCTGGATCAAAACTGCACTAAAACACAATGCCTTTGTTAGACGTCGGTTAGTGCCAGGTCCGACGTCTATAAGGAACATAGACGTCAGTTAGTGTCATTTTAAACCTCTATATATTCATGTAAATGTCGGTTTTATGCATAGGTGGACGTCTATATAGAGAAATTAGACGTCGGTGTGAGTATATGTAGATGTCTATATAGACGTCGGTGTATATCGTTAACCGATGTTTATATTGACGTCGGTTAAGAAGATTTCCGACGTCCCATGGACTCACCCTTATAGACGTCTATTGTGTAAGTGACGTTAAAAATCCAAATTAACCGATATTAAACAACATTTCTGCACTAATAAATCCGATACAAAATTATATAACCAATCATATTAAAATAAGCAATCATTTTATTAAATAAAAGATTGACAATGAGGACTTAATTTGTACATCATATGTTATCAAGAAAAACTTTCTATATATATATATATCCAAAGGGTTGGACAATAGTAATTTAAAAAAAATTATATCCAAACTAGAAAAGGAGAACAATTATTAAGAACATGATGAGGAGTACTTAGATATTTTAGAAAAAAATTAATGTTACTTTTATTAATTATAATTATTATTTATGGGATTTTTAAATTTATATACTTTGTTTTTATTTCTAAATTTGACGGAGAACATTTTTTAAATGCTCTAGTTATATATATATATATATATATATATAATTTTTATTCTTATTTTCACTTGTTTTTCCTTCAAAACATTCACCTTCATGAGTCATGATCAACATAACTTTAATTCAAAATATTATTCATATATTATGTAAAAACCTAAAACGTATATAATACGGCGTATATACAATGAAATTAAAATCTATGGGTAAAACATCTTTTTCGTTAAATTTTTTTTTTCATATTTTCGTTTAATATTTCTATTTCTTTTGTTTATTTAAAATACTCTACATTTAGTCTTTAAAGTACAAATTATAACTATAGTTAAATATTTAGCATAGACGCTTTGAGTAAAATAAAAGTGAAATATTTTCAAGTTAATAGGGTAAAATGTTTCGGAAGAAAAAGAAAATGTATGGACCAAATATTCTTGACCCAAAATTAATTAATTCGTCGTATTATAAATATAGAAGATTACGTAATATTTATTTGTTTATTTAACGTAATTTCTAAATTTGAGAAATTTCAAATCATGAATAAAAAGATTTATTGTTTCTTTGGAAAGGCGGGTGTGAATTTGTAGAGTATTCCTGAAGCGGTGCCTCGCTTGTACGACGCCGCATCGCGGTTCCACCTTTTTGCGTCTGAGAGTTTCTCTTTGTTTTCTTTTTCTCTTCGTTCTATCAAATTCGTGATTCCTCTTCCAAATGAATACCCAATACTTGAGGCAATTGCTCCGTAATATATGTAAGTTCTCCTCCTTTTAATTCTCATTGATTCAATCTAATGCTGCATTTGGTACACTGCAACCTCGATAAAACGTTTTTACTCTGCCACAATATATGGAAATTAAAATAATGAATCGTCGTTTGATAGACGTGAAGCTTCTTATATGGAGCGACATTGGTTTTAGATTGTGGATTAGAAATTGTGAGGGAGATCGTTTTAAGGGATTGAAAACATCGTTTATTATTTTTGCATGTCCACATTTCCTAAGTTCTATCTTATTGTATGATAGAATAGATTACAGTGTCCCTTGATTTTTTTTTTTTTTTTCAGATTGATTACACAATAATCCCTTGATTTTTAAGGGTTCCGAGGAATACTTCCCTATAAAGTACACAATGGAATGTTTCTTAAGAGGACTAGCAAAATGTATAAGGGGTGTTGAGATTAGTGTTTTTCAAATAATTAAAGAGATTAGTGTGATATCTAAATATTATTGATGAAATGTTCTTCAGACAATTACGAGAGTTAATGTAGGGACAGGAAAAAGACACGTACTGTGTTATATCTTAGAGGAAATCTATGGATTGTTAATGTGATTTAATTTACTCAATATATGTTTCCTACAACATTCAGTATTACTATTAAATAATGCCATGTGATTTTGTCTGAAAAGATTGTGTTTGGTTGTTTAAAAGCAAATATGTTTATGTTCTTATAAACATGCTTTAATGTTTCAAACCCAATTTTAACCCAAATTAATTTTGTTGCAAACCCAATTTTAACCCAAATTAATTCTTGAATGTGAAGTTTACAAACGCTCACCCTAAGTAAGCTGCTAAATACATAAATGACAGTACAATAATTTCTTGATCTTAAATTGTGAATTAGGAATTATTACAAGTTAGTTATTATATTTTACATACGTGACTATCACCTAATATTTTATTTTAATAAAGTTTATGTACCTTTATCTTAAATTTTTAGGAAATTGTTTTGTTGACACTCACATGTCCGATACAAATACTTGAACCTATAATTCACGTAACACAGTTTGCCGCCTTTTGCTAATTATCATATCATTGGGCATCATGGGAACACCTGCTTTTGATTTTATTTCTTAAAAAGTGTACATGAGTGAGGGCTTACCACTGATGTGGAACTTGGGGAAGCCAGCAGGAAGGAAGCTGGGTGGGTGCATTGTATGGTCTGAACCCACACACTTAGTGCACGTGCCATGGACTCATATAGCTTTATCAAGTGAGCGGTATCTAGAGGACAATAGGACATTTGTTTAGTTGTAGAGTATATGTCACTTATGCAAAAGAATAGTTGATAGATGCCTAGTGCCCTGTCTTCAACATCAGATTTGGTGTTATCCCTCTGGTTATGGAGTTGATGCCGTAATTGTGCATGAAGATCTGATTTCACCTAACATGTTATCAGAATGTGTCCCAAGTTTCTATTGCCTAGTATTTAAGTTTCATATTATTTGTTAAATACAATTTTCATGCTAGAAAATTGTATCCAATATCTTATAGCCATATATCTATTACTTGCAATTGAATGTGCAGATAATACAAAACATTTTCTCAACCGTGAAAAACCACATTGGAACAATATGCATAGTGCTTTTATACGGCTTCAATTGCAAAGGTCCAGAGCAGACAAGGTAGAAGATAAGCTAAAAGAAGAGCAAGAAAAGCAACATATTTCTTCCAAATCTACTGTTAAGAAGGCGGATAGAAATTATGGGATTAGCAAATACAGTTCTGATGATGAAGATGCCTCTGATAGTAAGTGGAAGTTAGAGTTGGCTTGGCTCTCAAAGACACTTGAACCAGCTCTGCAATTTTGTAGGTGGGCTCTGCCAACAGGTCTGTTAAGTGTTAAGTCATATTGCCATAACATTTTTCATTTGGCAAATTTAGACAGTTAGTGTGACTGTAAAATGGTGAGTACTTTCCTTTAAAATAATCTCTCATAAAGAAGTGGAGTCATGTATGACTCAGTTACATTATAGAAAGATGACCCAGTGCATGAGGCTTGAAGACCTTTCTTGGTGGGGTCTAGGGTGGTAGATGTACACGGCCTTACCCTTGCAAGTGGAGAGAGACTGTTTCTAAGATTTGAACTTGTGACCTCCTGGTCACAAGAAAACAGCATTACCATTGTTCTAAGGCTTGCCCCCATGACTCATTTACACAACATGACAAAATTTATTTATATCATTAACATATGTTTTTCCTGTGTTACATAAATACTACTTGATCATATAAAGTCTCAGTTTGCTTTACAATAAAACAAGACTGACTTAGTTTTCCATGTTATGCAGGATACGAAATTGGAAAGAAACCCCCACCAAGCAATCGATCCCTTACAGAAATAATTGCATGCATCAAAAGGAGCAAGCTTGGAATCCAGGATTGGAATTTGAGTGACCTTACAATTGGCTTGTATCTGATCTATCTTCGTCAAGCTTCTACTCATCCATTTGAAGATATAAAAGGCATTCAGATATTGTCAGAATCAATTGTAACTTCTGAAACTGCATTTTAGTTGCAGAACGCATATTATATTTATATGTTCATATGATATTGCGATCTTTCACTGTTAGTGTTAGCATATTATTACAAGTTTTTATCTTCCAGTCTTATCAATATATCTTACTGGATTTCAGGTTCAAGATCTCATATATCATATTGAGTTGGCTAAAGGTGCTTATAAGGATAGTCCTGTTGTTCTTTCAAGGAATAGTATGCTAAGAGAAAGTAATGTCAAGAAATTTGTTAAGAACTCCAGTGTAATGAGGCCTGCATATTATATTGGAATTGATACGCGTAAAAAGCTTGTAATTTTAGGCATAAGGGGAACACATACTTTTTATGACCTTATCACTGATATACTTTCCTCAAGTGATGGTGAAGTCACCTTTGAAGGCTATTCAACCCACTTTGGAATTGCTGAATCTGCACGTTGGTTTCTCCATCATGAGATTGAAATCATAAGAAAATGCTTGGAGAAACATGAGGTGAGGATGATCTTACTTCATCTATTTTGTTTTTCATTTCTTTGTTTGTGTTTTTCTCATTCATGGCATGAGATGTGGTGAACTCTTTAATAGGGATTTAAGTTAAGACTCGTGGGTCATTCTCTAGGAGGGGCTATAGCTTCTTTATTGGCAATAATGATCCACAGAAAATCACCAAAGGAGCTGGGTTTTAGCCCTGACATTGTATCTGCGGTTGGCTATGGAACTTCACCATGTGTCTCCAAAGAACTTGCTGAAAACTGCTCTGGCTATGTGTCGACAGTTGTAATGCAGGCATGTGATAAGATTTGTCAATGTGTGCTTAACAATATTTGATCTGGAAGAAAGTAATGATATCTGTGGTTTTCCTGAGATGAGTAATATTCTTTGCCCAAGTTTTGTCTGTATTTATCTATTGTATTTTCTTATGGCGTTGTTTTTGGAAGTGTACAGGATGATATTATACCAAGATTGAGTATAGCTTCCCTGACAAGGTTCAGAAATGAAATTGTTCAAACCGATTGGTGAGTGACATTTAATTTATAAGCTTGAAGTAAGCAGCCCTCCCCTTCTATTGTCCATTGACAGGACATGTTGAAAGCAGCATACTGCAGCTCTGCAGTAGTTATTCTTTTGTTGTATCGCAATTTGTTTTATTAAAAGAGATGGGAAACTCATTGTTTTGAGGGTGAGCATGCCTATATGGTGACTGATCATTCTAACAATTTCTGCTACACTGTAGAGCTTTAATATCTAAAATCTAGTAGGTATCAATAGCTTCCAAAGCTTCATATGTATATGGTAGTTAAAAACAAAAGGTTTGATCAAGGATATGATTATTTTTCTTCAGGATGAGTGTAATTGAGAAAGAAGATTGGAAAGGCGTCACGGACTTGGTTACAAATGCAAAGCAGGTTGTGTCTTCAGTGCAAGATGTAGCTCAAAAACTTGCTGATTATGCAAGTTTTAGGACAAATAAAAGTTTAGCTGGTAAGCCCTTTTGCTTTACCGGTTCAAATCTTAATTGTCTCTAGAGTGAACCTAGATTCCTCTTGTACAGTGATGCCATTTCTTCTTTCCCATGTCTTGTTGGGGAAGACTTTTCTTACACCACACCTTTTAAGCCCTGTATAGGGGCAGAATTTCATTTCAACATCTTCCTACATGTGAGGAGTTGGCATTCATCATGTTCAAGAGTCAATTAGACTTCTTTCTTGTGCCCAAGATAAATTTATGGTGCATCCAGTATTTAAGAAGTGAAAGAAATTTTTGAATGCTTAGACATCCTTTTGGCTTCTTTGAACCCAAAAGAAAAAATAGAACAACTATTTGATAATATAGACATTGTATTTTATATACACAAAAAAATGAAGGAATTCTTAACTAAATGTTCGGTTGTTGATGTTTAATGCTTATTTGTTTTCTTTAAATGCATTTATTGTGACACGTTTATCATCAGATTTTTTGGTGTGTAAACAGTTGCTACAGAAACTCCCAAGCCCTCTAAAGCTGCAAAGGAGAATTCAGTTGCAACGAAAGATGCGGGAGCCAAACCTCCTGTAATCGAGGAGTTATTTATACCTGGGACTGTTTACTATATTAAAAGGAATTTGGGATCCAAAAAGGACGTGGGAAAGGAATTTTTTACCCTTTACAAGAGGGAACCTGGTGAGCATTTCCAGAAGATATTCTTTTCAGGAAATTTTATTACAGACCACAGATGTGATACCCATTATTATGCTTTGAGAGATGTTCTTAAAGGTCTGCCGTGGTGTGGAGAGGAAGGTATATTTAAATAACAAATATTGTAACTTGTTTCTATTTTAAATGATATCATTTGATTGTGATGTAACTGTACATTGTGTAGCAAAGTTTCTGTGCTTAGGGTAAGCCTTAGAGATGTGTATTCTGTGGGCAGGTATTAGCAATAGCACAGTAGGTTAGAAGTTAGGCAATTTAGGGTAAGTTAAGTACAATAAAAATTGTGGATAGTTGGTTCTATCCTCTAAAATAACGATGAATTAGCCATGTTAAAAATGATATTCAATCATTGTTGCTTCTGTTACCTTCGTGACTGTCTTGCTTTAGTTCTTGTTCAGAATTTTTACATGCTTATGGTTTGGATCTCGTCCAATGATTGTTGTGAATTATATTTTGAAGAGATATCTTTGAATTTCTTCATCCCTGTCTTCTTGTATAGTTGTGTATGCGAGTATTTCAGTTTCTTTTCATTCGCGAAATTATTTGTAATGTTAAAAATCAAGAATAAATTTTTCAACCTCTACAAATAGCTCTGTGCAAATGAGAATCCAGAAAGAATTCCAGCCTAGTGCTTTGGGTGATATTAGTTTGAGTTTTCGATTTAATAAAAAATAACTTAGGCTAAACAGGAATAAATTAATTTATTTGAAAATAAAAAAATGAGTAATTAAAATGAACGTTTGCAGAAAATGCTGAATTGAAGACAGTAAATTAATTCAAGCGAAGCAGCAAATATAGATTCTAATAATATAGAAATGAAAATAATCTCAAGAACAGGAGAAAAATTGGTAGTAAAAGAAAGAGTAGAAAAAGTAAAGTTAAAGTGACGAGAATATACGCACTGATTGTACTTTTATTAGCCATATAAAAAGGTTTTACGTAGTATATAATATACATGTAATTCACACCTAAAATTTGTACTCAAAAGTTAAGCCAAAGAAAATCTAAGAAATAACCAAAGATTGGGACAAAGATAGTGACGAGAATTCTAATCTAGAGAAACATTGTTCCTATAATTATATACTATTTCCTTCGTATTCATTGCTGATGTGGATGGTGAGAAACCATTATCCCTCAACCTACTGACTTCCATGAAGGTATTTTTTAAAATATTGATTTGTAAAGATAACCTTGAAGGTTTTTAAATGTTGGCTTAATACCAATTTTAATTTATATAATTTCGTTAGTTGTGGTCATGTCCGTTCGATATTGCTAGAATATGACATAACGGTAACTTGATTCTAGCTCTGGTATGCGACTGTCCTATGCCTATCAGTCATTTAGTACAGGAAATAAATGATTATGTCTTCATGAAATGAACTCACACTTTCTTTATTATCAAACTTAAAACGATGGACCCACCTATCTATCTTCGTCTTAGGACAATTCTCAGGAAAAAGACAACACCTCGTAAAGTTGAATATCTCCATATTATATAAGTTTTCATATACTTTTCTTTACAAGTGTAAGTTTAATTGTGTGTGTTTTGTTATTATTATTATTATTATTATTATCTGAATTAATTTTTTATTTTACTTTACTTTTTTCTATTTACTCAGTTGTTGAAGTCCCAAAAATGATAGACATATATATTGAATACGACACATATATGGTATATATATGTTTATTTAAAAAAATTTAAAAACATAATATATATATATATATATATATATGATTATTATTATGTTAATCCAAATTAAAATAATATGTATTAAATATTTTTAAAATAAATTATTATAAACTACTACGATTTTAAAAAATATCAAAAGAATTTTTCTCAATAATTATGTGTTCTCTTCTTATCTTTTGTGTTTGCACGAATTGTTTTTTCTAGTGTAGATCAAAGTTTATTAATCTAATTGTGTGCGAGTCTCAAGTGGGTCATCGTTTTTTTTTGTCTTAATCAGGTCCTAGAACTTGTAAAAATTAGTCAATTAAGTCCTGTCCGTTAAGTAATGACTAATGTAGTTTGCTTGTGATGAATTGTAATTTGTTTTAGCTATCGTGGCAATCTGTATTAAATTAGATGGGTGTTGGTTGTATAATGAAGCATTCCACATGGCAAACACGTGTTATGTTGTTAGCCCTAACACTTAACATTTAAAGGAATCCTCACATCCAAATTGTTAGACATTATCGTGTTAGGGAAGAAGCTTTGGAAGCACTATTCAGTTTTGGTGAAGAAATGTCTGGTTCGTCTTCTTCTTGCAAATGCACGGGTTGGGACTATCAACAGAGTTCTGCTAGTGGGAGCAGGTTGGGAGCAAAACCTAGTTGTTATTGTGGTTACAATGTAGTGTTCCGCATTGCCAGAACCCCTAAAAACAAGGGCAAAAGATTTTGGGGTTGCCCTAATTTCAAGGTAAGTTGAATGGAAGCAGAAATGTGACTTTTTCTGTGGTTTTGTTTTTCCAGAAGGTGGGATTTTTTATTTCATTGACGAGGGAGTGCGTTTTCTTCTTCCACAGGGTGGGAGTGAAGATTTGGTTGGATGCAACTTCTTTCAGTGGTGCAATGAAGAAGTAATTGATGAACGAAATGTGGCGATTCTTGATGAAAGGAGTGCAAGTGCGAGAAAAGACGAAGTGGGTGAAAGTATGATGAAGATGGAAGAAAGAGATGTTGAAGAGCTGAAATTAGCTTCTTTGGAGAAAAGTCTGGTTATTTTGGAGAAGTGCATGAAGGTGTTAATGAGGATGGTGTTTGTTACATGTCTTTGTAATGTAATTGTGATTTCAATGTTGATGAAACTAGGTTGATTTCTTAGTAGAAGTTTATGTGATGTAATTTCATATTTGGAATGTTATTGTCTGTTTTATTTATAAAGGTGACTTCTTTAATATTGTCTTATTTAATTTGTTTAATTTGATATGGGCAAAATAAGTTAAAGAAAGTGCTAAAATAATATCATAAAGCAATGGGCAGTTGATATATGTATACACCCTAATAAGACTACCTTAATTTGATATAGGCAGAATAAGTTAAAGAAAGTGCAAAAATAACATCATAAAGCAATGGGCAGATATATGTATACACCCTAATAAGATTACCTTAATTTGATATGAGCACAATAAGTTAAAGAAAGTGCAAAAATAACATCATAAAGCAATGGGTAGTTGATATATGTATACACCTTAATAAGACTACCTTAATTTGATATGGGCATAATAAGTTAAAGAAAGTGCAAAAATAACATCATAAAGCAATGGTCAATAACCATATGAATAAACATTGTCATTCATTTCATATAACAAAAAAAATTGTGGGCAACATTGTCTTACTCAGTGCATAACATAAGAAAAGAAACCTGATAGGCACATCTGCCTTAACATAATCAAATTACACCAAAAAGACTGATATTACATTGTTCCTTCATCAGTACATGACATTTAAAAGACTGTTTAAATTGAAATTAAATATGACTTCATTGATCAGCAGGAGGCACATCTGGTGTTTGTTCACTAGGTTGCTTAGCAGGAGGTATTGTGACTTGTGTTTGTTCACTAGGTTGCTGAGCAGGAACATCTGGTGTTGTTGGCACATTGTTAACACCCTGGCAAGTGTACCAGATCGTATCAAGTAATTAATAGACAGTAAGTCCGAATATCATTTCCCAAGGGACTCTTAGGCCTAGACGTTCATGTGAATTGATTTCATAAGACTTGAATGAATAATAATTTGATTTTATAATGCAAGGACGAAAATAAACATGTATGCAAAAACGTGATCAATTGACAGATAAAAATATGAATGAATGGTGTTGTTGGGGTTTACGGTTTCATCCTAATCCACCCTCCTATATCTACTATTCTTATTAAATTCAACTTTGTTATCAATGTTCATTCAACTTTCTAATTTACTCTAAACTCGATTCCTCTTCGAAAAGAGCCTATTCTCAATTACCAGTTTACTATTCCTAGTCTCCCTAGTCATTAGTCACGCATTAGTGACAAAAGCTTAAAGCAATTGACCGTCCTATTCCTATTCCTAGGTAATATTTCATAATCAAGAGAAGTCTTCTCATGTCTAGATTTCCCCGTATGTTCCTATATCGACAAAATCAATGATCATGACACTGAATGAGTTAAACAATGCAAGCTTTAAATTCAGAGAAAAAAACCCAAACTATTGATAATGAAAGTATATGAATAAAATAAGAACTTCGATATATGAGAGTTTCAAAAGGATTACATCGTTCCCCAACAACAAAGGGATTAGTTCACCATTGTCATGGTGAAACTGGATGAATTGAAAAGAAAGAATGAAAAGATAAACCCTACATTTGGTAGATTGGAGCTTTCGCATCCAAAAGCCGTCTCTAAGGAGTGTAGAAAGTGTTATTCCAAAAGATTTATGGGTCGTACAATTCTATTTATAACTTAGAAAAATAACAGAATTTTGGCCGCCCATAAGTACAACGCTCAGCGCTGGGTTCACCGCTTAGCGGTAGGTGCGATACTCCACTGGAACGCTCAGTGTTGACGCCCAAGCGTCCTGCCGTGTTTATTCTGAAGATGCCAACGCTCATCGCTGAATCTGGCGCTCAACGTTAGGCGCGACTTTATTTTCTCCCCTCAGGGCTGGTGCTTAAGCGAGCCACCAAATCTCTTTCTGCTAAGATGGCGCTCAACGCTCAATTCACTGCTCAACGGTGACTGCAATTCTTCATTTACACCTTTTTTCATCTCTTCTTGGGTCCAATTCCTTCTTACAAAATACCCATAAAACCAAGCATAATACCCATAAAACCAACTTCGACTCTCTTCTAACCTAACTAAGACAAAATATATGATTTCAAGCTAGTTTCTAAATCATAAAGGGTGTGTTTTATATCAAAATAACGTATGAAAATAACGGTTTTTGGACCGTTATCACACATATGGTGTTGTAGGTCGTTGTGGACAAGATCTTTTGTTGTGTCCAAGTGCTTTGCAAAAAGCACATGTTTTTTTGCTCCCACCCTTTCTTAATTCAGTGTCATTCTTCTTCAACTCCCAACTCTGTAGTCTTCATTTTTTCTTGGGCCTGCCTGACATTGTCCTCTTCTTTGGGAGTAATACATCTGGATATGAATGTCCCAAACAACTTGACCATTGATAGGATAAATGATGGAGTTGTAGGTCTCCTCATACGTAGACTTCCTATACCAATGCCCAATGTAGTCTTCTGCATTTACATTCAAGAACTCTACTGCAGTAATGGCGTGAGTGCAAGGAATGCCAGTAATTAACCATTTTCTACAACTGCAGTCTTTGTTGTCAAGATTGACAACAAATTGTTCCCCAAATTGTGAAATGTGGATGACTTCAAATAATTGATGTGATGACCATCTGTCATGAGTACAAAGTTAGAAACAAAGTAGACATAATGTGAACACAATTACATATTAAGTTAATTGTAGTATTAAAGTTACCTTGGTAACCAATATCTGGTTAACCATGACTGCTTTTGAAATCTGTTGAGAACCTTAGGGCACACAAAACCTTGATATAGTGTCATCTTTGTCTTGTTCGTAGCCCATCTCTTCATAATGTAAACCCTAATGTCTTCCAACATGGTGATAATTGGCTTAAACCTAGTATGAACTAGCACATTGTTGAAGCCCTCACACATGTTGTTGACAAGAGTGTCACATTGTTATATAAAGGTGAATCTGGGAGTAAAAATATATGTCAAACTAAATATATATGTCAAAGTAAATATAACTGTCAAAGTGAATAACGTATAGAGTAAAGTGAATACATACCTAGGTGGAATTGCAATCAAATATTTAAGTGCCTCTATATTGATCTCTTTAATTTTCCTCATTTCAGCCTCCCATAGTTGTGGATATATGGCTGTTGCTGCCCTCCACATCAAACGTTTAAGGTCTTTTCCAGGATATTTCTTTCTAAAGTTTGAGTACAAATGTCTAACACAAAATCTTTGTTCTACCTCAGGTAGAAGTACATCAATAGTTGTTAACAGACCCTACAATTTCAAATACTCAAGTCAGATGAGGTTTATGTCAAATACGTTGTAATTAACATTTGTTTGCACTGACTGACCTTTTGTTGGCCTGAAATAAATGTACATGCTCCACAAACAGCTTCCTCACCAAGGTCCTCAATGAGAAGGTCCAAGAACCAAGTCCAGGAGTCTTTGTTTTCTACCTCAACAATAGCATATGCAATGGCCATAATTTGTTCATTTCCATCTCTTCCCACTACTGTTATTTATTCCCCTCCATACTTGCCTTTAAAAAGCATCCATCCAACCCAATGATGGGTCTACAACTAATGAAGCTATCTTTGCATGCTTTCAAGCATACATAAATTCTATTGAAGATACACTCACCATTAATATTTTCAACCTTTATTTTGACTATTGAACCTGGATTTGCTCTAAGAAGCTCATGACCATAATCATAGATTCTTCTATATTATTCCTTGAATGAACCATCAACATTATCTTTTGCCATGGCTCTTGCCTTAAAAGCCATATTTCTAGAGATTCCAACATTCCATTTCCTACTCTCTTTATCCCTAATGTCCATGACCTTCATGTTAGGGTTCTCTCTAATAGCATTTTCCATCCTTTAACTCAACCACTTAGAAGTCATCAACTTCACATTAAAATCTCTACTACAACTGTGATCATCAATCACTTTTCTTAGCTTCCATGACTTGGAACAAGAACTATAGGCACAATAAGCATACCATTTGCACTTACCCTTGCCCCCAAAACATTTTACACTAACCCTCTTCTTGTCATTCTTCATGAATTTTATATTTCTACCATTACTGAGTGCATAGGTCCTAATGGCCTCTGTGAATTCCTTTTTCTCAGTAAATTAGGTTCCTACTTCCCACTTATATTCCCCCAAACTTTTAGGCATGCTAAATGTGGGAAACAAAGTTCTGGGAATGGAATTATTATCATCCTCACTATCTGGACAACTATCCAAATCATCTGACACCCACTCAATGTCAGATAACCCATGAACATCATGCATGTCATCATTGCCACTTGTCCATGAAATGCATGGATGTTCTTCCCTCACATATCCTTTAGAAGTACCGATATTGTCACACTGAATGGTCACATCAACTAGACTTTCTTCATTGCTAGACTCTTCTACATCTTCATCCTCATCATCCTCTACACTTTCATCCTCATCTCCATCTTCTTCTACGTTATCTAGCTCAAAATCATGTACATCATGTACCTTAACCTCATCTAGATTAGGTACCTCAACCTCCTCTACATCATGTTCAATTTGTTTAGCAATCTCACCCTCAACCTCACACTCAACCTTTCCCTGACCAGGACCCTCCTCCATTTGTGTTACAACTTCAGCCTGACCCTGAACCTCACCCTCACCCTTACCCTCAACCTCACCCTCAACCTCTCCCTGACCAGGACCCTCCTCCATTTGTGTTACAACTTTAGCCTGACCTTGAACCTCACCCTCAGCCTCACCCCTAACCTCACACTCAACCTCTCCCTAACTAGGACCCTCCTCCATTTGTGTTACAACTTCAGCCTGACCATGAACCTCACCCTCAACCTCTCCCTCACCACGACCCTCCTCCATTTCTGTTACAACTTCAGCCAGATCCTGAACCTGACCCTCAACCTCTCCCTCACCATGACCATACTTCATTTTTGTTCCAACTTGAACCTCATCCCCAGCCTCACCCTGCACTTGTCTTGCAAAATCACCTTCATCATTAACAACACCATCAACCCAATCAACAAGTTCTATTATTTGTGGTTCATTCATATTATGAACGACGTACAAATGAACTTTATCATTTAACCTTGCAATATTCAGCATATGCATAACACCCCTATCATCAGTCAATAATTCTAACCTATCTGGAACCACTGACTGACCTCCTAAACTGTACCAAAGTTCTTTTATGTTTGTATGACCTAACTCTTTCACTGATGCTAAAATTCCAAAATAGCACAACAGGTCTGGATCACAAGACCATTCTGTTATTTCTGCATCAAATTTTAAATTTCCATTATCATCACTAACAAAATTTCCAGTATGGTGGACCACAACTTTAATACGTTCATCCATGCTATATTATTTTTCAAGCACAAGCTTTAACACCTGTACTTTGGGGGAAAAATATATTATGATTTCACTCACTAGTAACTAAGGAAACAGTCAGACACGAAGGGGACAAGGGATAAACTAACATCCCCACTAAGGAAACAGTTGATGACTTGGGCCCAAGCCCAATTTCTTTAGTTTTGTATTTCTTTTATACATGTGTAAATGTGTTAGGTATGTGGGACTTCTAGTCCTATATATAGCCATGCCTACACTTCTTATACTTACTTTTGAGATAATTGAATTGTTTCCTGTTGAGAATCACTCCAGAGCAATTCTACCTTGAAAGTCAAGGCTAGAGAATCCCAAAGGATCTCCTCTAACCACCTTCCATCTCACACTTACCATTCTCTCATTTTCCACCATCAGTTTCTCACTCCTCCACCGTAACTTCCCATTCCACCAATCCAGAGCGTCCTCGTGGCATACCAGATCTACTACCACGCCTACACTTACCTTTCACATTACATCTTCGTAATCTCACAGCACAGACCAAATCAATCTCACATTTCGTCACCAACCTAGGGTTTTTCTCGAGAGCCTTCTCTCTCGAGCTCCTCCTAGCCAACCGCCGACCACCACGGTAAGCTCCATTTTCTGTTCCAGATCGCGAGCCTTTCACCATTTCATCACGAGATCTTTCCTCATCGGACTCTCTTTCACTTTACCGTTCAGAAAAACCGAGACTCCTTTCCTTTCATCGATTCAATCGGTGAAACCTCTTGTTTCACCGTTCAAACAGCTACTCCTCCATTTCTTTCAACTTTCCATCGATTAAAACCTTTGTTACCTCGAAGCCTAACCTTTTCCACCGATCAAACTCCAAAACCTAGGGTTTTATTCTTCCGCTGCGTCTATTGTCCGGTTCGTCAGTCAATTCGATCCAGTTTCTTCAGCTCGTCGCCGATCTGCCTCAGAGTCGAGCTCATCATGTGGTAATCAGAGCATAGGTTCTCTTCCTCGGTCTTCAAGAGATAAGTATTTCTAATCTCTGTGTGTGTCATTATTTTCTGTTGATCCTATCTTGAGTTGATTCGCGTCGCTGGTGTGAAATGTTCGTTTTGCTTTGAGTCTTGTTTCTTCCGAATCTGTTTTGTCTAGTATGTGTTGATTCGCTTGGATATGTTGATATGTTCATTTTGATTCACATTTATTTTGTTCATGATCNGCGTTGTTAATCAAATTTCCTTTAATGTCTTGATCTGTTTGTATTGTCTTCTCTGTTGAGTTTTGTGTTTTTATTGTTCATGAAAGCTCTTCATATATGTGTCATTAGGATTTCTAATTTTGTTTGTTCTTGAGTTGTTGTGCTTTGAGTCATTACATTGAGTATTTTCTTCATTTTAATCGGTCCAAAATTGTGTTTGATTGAGTCCTTTTATTTTTTTAATCTGATCCTATTTTGTCATGTTTTGTTCATTGCTTATTTTGTCAAAAAATCCAAAGTGTGCCTCTAATTTGATTTGGTTTATGTGATGATTTTCTTGTATGTTCAGTGTGCATCCTGTATGAGCTATGACCTTCAATACTGAGAGCTCAGATGCATGAAATGAGCAGCAAATTTGTTTTGAATTTTCTGTTGTGAACTTCTAGTTTGAATAAGCTATTGAATCTGCACTTTGAAACTATTCTGCATTTTTAAAAATTGAGCTGGAATGCTGAGATGACTGGTAACAAAGTGTCAACCAAAAAAGTCGTGATATGCTCAACATTAGCTTGGTTGTTAGTGCAAAAATCACAGCAGAAATTACTTGCAAAACAGTAGGCTGAACTGCATATTTCCTTGCTTGAGTCATTTATTTTGTCTTGTTCATTTCAGTAGTAGATCATTGCTGGAATTCTGTGTATTCAATCTTAGAGTCATTGCAAACCATTTTGTTTTACCTTCTAAACTGCAGAACTAAGTTGTTTAAATGCTTGTGAAGTCACTGTTTTGATCCAAGATGAAATAAAATCATATTACTTGAGAAAATCAGTCAAAAGAGGCAAATCCTGAAAAGAAAAATGAGGAACTGAATATTTGAATTTGAGTAAAAGCCTATGAAAGAGTGTAAAATGGCCTTGCGTGATCAAAACAAGCATTAATAAACTTGCTCTATTGGATTTTAGTATGCAAATGTGTCCAGAACTGAAAATGCTAACATTAGCTAATGGACCAGTTCAATTTTTGCTTCTGAAATTCTGATTTCAATAACCAGTTCTGTGATTTCTTGTTGTGTCTTTTCTTGTTTTTAAAAATCTGTTCTAGTGCTTTTCTTTAGGTTCTATTTGCTGTGCTTACCTTTATTATATAGCCTTGTTTCTTGTTTGTCCATTGTTGGCTATCTTGGTTTTTGTCCATCACGTGAATTCTGTTCAGCTGATCTTAATTGAAGCTTTTTTTTTTTATTTCTTAATCTGATCTTGAGTCTGCTGTTTTGTCATTCATTGCTTTGTGTTTAACTCTTGAGTGTCCTGTTTTGTTTCTGCCTACCACCTTGATTAACCTATCATTTTTTTTTTCTGATTGAGAAATCTGATGCTATTATGGATTAATGAAAAGGAAAGGTATTTGTGAATGGTAGCATCCTAGGTGGTGGAGATCCACAGGATTATCTGGCCTTGACTGAAATCTTTTCAAAACCTACCCTTGAGTGTGTAAACTGTTAGAGTGAATCCTTGAGAGATGTGAGATTTATGAGGCTGATTTTGGCCTAAATTCCTTGGACAATTTGTATGAGAGAATCAGTTTTGCTTAACTGTCTGCTTATCATTTGACTGTTCATTGTGCAGGAAAAAGGGAAATTGAGTGATCAAAGTTGGGGCAGCTGTAACTGTGATTGTTTAAAAAAACTACCACTGCATTTACTTTAGTACATCATTGCTTGCTGAATTGTTGATATATTCACTGTTTGAAAGTTAACTGTTGATTTCATTGTTTAATTGGGCATTTGAATGTTGATTCTGATTTGATGAGACCTCTGGGAACTTGGTAGATGCATAGGAATTGCAATAGTGTGCTGATTATTTTTTTTTTATGAGCATTTCTGGAAGTGCACCAACACTGTTTTGAAACTACCAATTTCTGATTTGCTTCCATCCTCCGAAGTGCACCAACATTGTTTTGACACTACCAATTTCTTATCATAATCAATTGTGCATCAATATTGTTTTAACTGCCATACGTCTTTCAGTTTACAAAGTAAATCAAGCATTATAATTCCACTTCTGATTCCATGATTAAATGAGTTAAATGTAGGTGGTCTGCGTTGTATCACATTTAGACCAGTTTAGTCCATCATTTGTAACTTGTTTGGATTTATGATAAATAAGCTCAGGTTCTGTTTTGAATTATATCAAAATTTGAAGTTGGCTAACTGTTCATTTTCATGTGAAATTGTTGGATTGTAGTGTGAAATTTTATGTGTATTCTGGGAACACACCATATTGTTTGTACTGTAGCAGATTGTAAATTGTGATCTCAATCCGTGAAACAAGTAGCATTTGCATCTTAATGTGCAGTTTTGAAGGGAGTTTCTTCTACCTTCATTTACTTTGATTGTGATTGAACTGCTCTTGTTATAGGTTGTAGTTGCTTGCAATTTGTGATCTATTGACTTTGGAATGAATGAGAAACTTCTTCTGCTGATGCTTAGTTCCAGCTAGAGAAAACTCTGCCAAAGTCATCTTTCCTAGAGCTTTTCCCTCATCACCTAGTTCCTTCCAACTATGGAAGCCGTCTGAACTAGATTTCACCGCCACCGAGAGCTCCCCTGCCACCACATTCTTCCACTAAACTTCATTCTTCGCTGCTATCAAACTCTACAAAAACATTCGCTGCTTGTTTTTTCCTCCACCGACTGGATCAAGGTCATCAACAGTGGTCTAGCAAAAGGGGACCACTACTTTTAAACAATTCATAGCTGCAATTTTGGGACCACCACAGTGTACACATTTGAACATACAACAACATACCAAAATCGGGACCCATCACAAAACACAAAAGCAACAACATACCAAAATCGGAACCCATCACAGAACACCAAAGCAACAACATAGCAAACATATTTTGACCTAAACACAACAACAACGTAGCAAAATCGGGACCACATGCAAATCACTAAATATTCGTAAACGATAAAACATAGGAAACTTACCTTAAATGGCGTCCACGGTCAATTCGTTTCGTCCACCACCACATGATTGTCTTCGTTTTCCATTTTGAAAACTCTTGCGATCCCTATTTCTGACACTTACTGACCAAGTGAAAATTCCCAAATTGTCAAATCCCTAATTCCCATTAAGTATTTTTGTTTCAATTAAAAAACCTAAATAAAAATACCTAATTCCACCTCAAAATCTTTATTTTAAATACTAATATCCACGTATTTAAATCCTTATAAGTCAGCTAATTTTCTATGCACCATGTCATTACAGGCAGACGACGTTAGTCATTACTTAACGGAGAGGGCTTAATTGGCTCATTTTTACAAGTTTTAGGACCCGATTGAGACAAAAAAAATGATGATCCACTTGAGACTAACACACAACTACGAGGACCAAATGAGAGTTTAAACCTATTATCTGTTGGAACAATTTTCCAATAACTTAGGGAAACAAGATGAACAACAATGTAGACTTGATATATTCTTCTAAGCGTGAATACACACTTTCCTAAAAGCAATATTTCGTCCCTTATAAGAGTGAAGGGGATCACGAAATCCGCTTTTGAGATACAAAGAAGAAATACAATGATGATACTCACTCTTAGTATTACCGTTAAACAAGAATATGATTCTCAAGAATCGATTTATGTGTTAAGAGAATGACGAAATGAATTTCAGTAGAGCACGGAATCCCTTTATATAGATGTTGATCAGGCATCAATCCAAGAGATACCAGATTCTGATTAGTTACATTTCTTCATGAATGATTGTAAGTTTTCATGAATAACAACTCTTCATAAATAATTGTAACTCTTCATGAATGGTAACTCTTCATGAATGATTGTAACTTTTCATGAATGATAACTCTTCATGAATAATTGTAACTCTTCATGAATAATAACTTTTCATGAATAATTGTAACTCTTCATGAATCTGAAAATTGTCTCTAATACTCTTAAATTCTAACAATCCTCCACCATTTGAGAGTATTGTATAATTACGTAACACAAAAATCAATTTAATAATTGCAATCTTACACATAAATGAAAGTGTACATAGACTTGAACTTTCACTTAGTAGAATACACATTTCAGGAATTCGTATTTTATTGGTGTCGCAATGATTGAACCAACATATACATAATGAATTCTTGAAGATACTCTACATATAAGATAAATTACATATTCTTGTTATACTTGACACAATAGGGCCATGCGTCCATATCTATTCATAAGTGCAACAAAGTCATGCCCCCTTGACTTCTTGAAGCGGCCAAACTTCACACTTACATAGGTTGATTTCTTAGGTAAACATGTTTATGTGACAGAACATAAGTTCAAGAAATCAATTAAGAATTATTCAACCTCCTAAGCATCACAGATCTAAAGCACTCTTGAAACAATTATTTGTTCTTTCAATCATCAAATAAGAGATTTAATCTTATTGAACTTAAGACTTAATGTCATATTAAGTGTTAAGTTAAGATTCTCTTTCTTGTGATTAATCGTGGGCTCCATTCCTATTCCAATTGTCATTTTGGAAATGGAATCTTTAGCCAATGCCTTAGTAAATCCATCAGCCAAATTAAACTTTGTTCATACGAAATCTACTATAATAATTCCATCTTTGATGAGTCCTTCGACATAACTATGTTTCACACCAATATGTTTTGATTTGCCATTGTATACTTGACTATAAGCCTTTGTCAATGTTGCAGCATTGTCACAATGTATTGCTATTGGTGATATTGGTTTTGGTAACAATGGTATTTCGAACATGAGATTTCTCAACCATTCGACTTCCTTTCCTACCGAGGCTAGAGCTATAAACTCTGAAGCCATAGTGGAATCTGTAATGCAAGTTTGTTTCTTGGACGACCAAGAAATTGCACCTCCCCAAAGGAGGAAAATCCAACCACTAGTTGAAGAATGGTCTTCTGCATTTGTAATCCAACTTGCATCAGAATATCCTTCCAAAACTGAAGAATAACCACTATATGTTAATCCATAGTTAATAGTTTTCTTTAAATACTTAAGTACTCGACGTACTACTTGCCAATGTGATAGACTAGGGTTACTAGTATATCTACTCAGTTTGCTTACCGTAAAAACAATATTTGGCCTTCTACTTGTCATTGCATACATTAAACATCATATTATCCTTACATATTCCAATTGTGAAACTGTTTTACCACCATTAGGTAATATCTTTAAACTTAAAACGATGGACTCACCTCGTGCAATACCCCCAACAATCTATCTTCATCTTAGGACAATTCTTAGGAAAAAGCCAACACCTCGTAAAGTTGAATATCTCCGTATTATATAAGTTTTCATATACTTTTCTTTATAAGTGTAAGTGTAAGTGGGTGTGCGTTTTGTTATTATTATTATTATTATTTGAATTAATTTTTTATTTTGCTTTACTTTTTTCTATTTACTCAGTTGTTGAAGTCCCAAAAATGATAGACATGTATATTGAATACGACACATATATGGTATATATATGTTTATTTAAAAAAAATTTAGAAACATAATATATATATATATATATATATATATATATATATATATATATATATATATATTTAAACTAATTTCCATTATCAGTTCAAAATAATATGTATTAAATATTTTTAAAATAAATAATTATAAACTTTACGATTTTAGAAAATTATCAAAAAAAATTCTCTCACTAATGCTGTGTTNACACATATATGGTATATATATGTTTATTTAAAAAAAATATAGAAACAAAATATATATATATATATATATATATATATATATATATATATATATATATATATGATTGTTATTGTGTTAATCCAAATTAAAATAATATGTATTAAATATTTTTAAAATAAATAATTATAAACTTTACGATTTTAGAAAATTATCAAAAAAAATTCTCTCACTAATGCTGTGTTCTCTTCTTATCTTCTGTGTTTATACTAATTGTTTTTTCTAATGTAGACGAACTGATAAATTTATTAATCTAATTGGACCTTCATAAACATGATTTTCCAAACTAGACCACGTTAGTGTTAATGTACATAATTCCCTTCCCCGGCAAACGAATTCATTCAGTTTTTATTATTATTTTTTTTTAATTTAAAGAAATTAAATAATTTCTGAAAAATATTTTTTTTGTTAAAAGTTTTGAAATGTATATTAATTTGTTTAGAAAAATTTATTATGATTTAAAATTTTGATAGTTTGAAATAAATTTTGAGATTAAAAACTATATTTCGTTTAATATTTAAATGAATAAGTTAGGAGTAAAATATTTGAAGAATTAAACAATAAATAAGATAATTTAAATTAATAATATATTAATTATAATTATGTTTTTTTTTTTGTAAAATTAAATTTGAAAGATGTATATTTTATTTGATTAAAATAATTTATGTAATACAAATTTTGGTGTAATGAGTCAGAAAAATAAAATTGAATAATGATATGATTGTAGGTGAAGTTATTTGAAAAGAAATTTCATGTAAAGTTAAAAATTAGAAAAATGAATATGTAAAATATTTAGGTTTATTTATTAAAAAAAGTATAAAAATAAAAATTTAAATATATATAGTAAAATTTTATGTTTAAAATAAATTTAAAATTTAGCAAAGTATAGAAATTTTAATACAATTTTATTAAAATTTTAAAATAGAAAAAGTATAAAAAATTAAAAAAAAAAATACTTGAAAAAAATAAAAAAAAGAACATTTAATATATAGGAAAATAATGTTTTTAGATTTTTTTTTTATATCAATAATGATTTTTATAATGTGTTTCTTCAAGTTTGTATGTAAGGAGAGGAGTTAGCTAATGAAAGTTGGGTTTCCAAGCTGAGTGTTTCTTTCTACATCAATCCATATTTCTCTTATACTTCTACATTTTTTAAAAATTCTAAAACTATCTCTTAAATTTTAAAAAATCCTACATCTTACTTTTTTTTCTTCAACAAATTTCGAGATTTATTGAAGAAAAATTATTTCAATCGATTTCAAAATTCTTTCAAGAATTTTTCAAGCTTTCAAAGAATTTTAAAATTTATTGAAGCTTTCAAAAAAGTTTTCAACGGATTTCGAAATCCATTTGAAAGATTTTTTTTTTAATAGATTTCGAAATTCATTGAAAGATTTTTCGAAAACTTCAACGAATTTCGGATTCCGTTGAAGAAGGATATTTTTGGAATGTCGAGATGTAGGGAGAAATGTGGGGAGGTGCAGGGAGAAACACTTTCCCAAGTTGGATTCACATTTCGAAATTCGGGTTTTGAAACCGAATTTTGGACAATTTTTCTTTTCTTTTTGTTGCTAGGAGGTAAATGTTGGTGGATGGAAGTAGACTTTTCGCAGGCCGAATTCAAATTTTGTTTTGTGTGTTTTTGATGAGTTTTGCAGATCGAAAATTTTATTTAAGTATAAAAAACATAAAAAATGTTTACAAATAATTTGCTTGGAGAATAAATTTGATTGAATTGATAAAATAGTATTGTGAAGAATAAAATTGAACTTTTAAAAGAATGCTTCAAAGGTTTTGGAAAGGTTTTCTAAACATACAGTACCAAATTTATGTTGAATAAAATTATATATTATATATAAAGGTTGTATTATTGGGAAGTTATTGTTAATTACTAAAAATGATAAAGTATAAGTTGATGAAATTACAGAAAAACACTAGAAGAAGAGGAAATAGGTGGTTTTAAAAAGCTTTTCAATAGATGGACGTTTAACAATTTTGGTGACAGTTAGACAGTCTACACCGATTGTTATACATTTAATTTATAAGGTACTATTACGCCTTGTAACACTTGTTACACTGAATAATTTAAGTTTACCCACTCTTGATTTTTCGTAGTCAATTCTAGTAAAACCTGTTAAGTTGATTAGTTTGAGTTTACCCACTCTTGGTTTCCCCGAGACAACTATCTAGTAGGTGTTTAACATAATTGAGCTAAGCGCCAAGTGTTTGAATTCTCTTCAAAATGTAAAATCAATCAAAATGTTTACAAGTCTTAGATGATAACTCTCATAGATGTCTGAGCGGCTGCAGTGGAAAGGTTAGCGTGGAATAACAAACCAAGAGGGGGGTGAATTGGTTATATTACTTTTTCGTTCCTTTTGATTATTTTTCTCAATTTTACTTACTAAGGAGATAATTAAAATAAAATGACCAGAGTAAGGAAGAGAGAAAAATTGCACAGGTAGTTTTATCCTAGTTCAGATCACAAAGATCCTACGTCCAGTCGCTTGTCTCAAAACCAAGATAAACATTTTTCCACTAATCACAAAACAATTACAAATAATAATCATACAGAAAAATAATTTGTAAGAGTTTAGATAACCACCTCTCTTGAAACAACAAGAGATGAACTTACACCTCCTTTGAGTCTTCACAAAGGATGACCACCTCCTTCGAATACGAAGGACGATACTCTTCCAAACACCTCCTTAGATGCTCCAAGGATGAACCGACTATTTCTCTGTCACCGCAGTAGCACTTCACAGCTTTGCAGACAAGAGTTTCTTTAGCTTTAGCAACAACACATTGTTCTCAATGTTTTTAGATGTTTAGAGCGTAAGGGAAGAGTTATTTTTGATAGAAACAGTCAGCCAAATTATAGACTCGAGCCAAAAACTCTTCCATTCTTCGAAACTGGCCATTTAAAGCATTTAATCGATTAATATTAGTGTTAATCGATTAAAATGAGTACAACGGCTAGTTTTCCAAATTTGAAACCTCCAACGGCTAGTATTAATCGATTATTTCCTATTTTAATCGATTAGCTAATCGATTAAAGCATGTATTAATCGATTATTCCAGAGCCACTTGGGTTTTCAGTGCCAGCCTCGTTTTAATCGATTATAACTTGGTTTAATCGATTAAAACAACTTGTGTTTGATTCTAAACAACAAATAACATTTATTAAGTACAGGAATCAAACCTTATTACATATCTAAATAAAAGCACATCAACTATGATTATTACAAAAGCTTTTAACATAATAAGTCTTAAATTAGTCTTCTTGGATATTGTATTGTGCAAAGTTGTACATCATCAAAACTTCATCTTTATCATTTTGCTAACATTCTCCCCCTTTTTGATGATGATAAAAAAAACTCCTCCAAGTTTAAAGCTTTTTAATAATCTGAAGAAAAAAACACAACTCATGAAAGAAGAGAGCATTAGAAAAAAAATAAACTTTAAACTATTTTCTCCCCCTTTTTTTGAGCAGAATAAAAAAGGTTATGCGAATTAATTTATTTAAGTTAAAAGAATACTCGCCCTTAATAAAAGCATGTGTGCATAATAAGATAAATATTATTAATTTATTTAATAATGAAGGCATTTAAACACACAAGGCAAATTTAAAATTCATCACTAACATCATTATTATCAAAGTGCCTTTCAAATCCGGAAATCCTGTCATCAAGGCTCTTGAGATGTGTACATATCTCTTCATGGCGAGTGTTCTGGATAGACATCATCTCATGCTGAAGCCTTGCCATCTCAAACATTTTTCTAGATAGACTTTTTAGACTATACTATTCTTTCACTTGAGATGATCCCGCAACATGTGTTGGGTCAAGCAAATGAATTTCTTCATCATCATCTTCATCTACTTGACCGCCAACATCATCAGAGTGAACATAGGAATTCCCTTGCTTGATAAATCCCATTTGCCTAAGGGAATTATCTCCAATTTTATGGCTTGGAAGCACAGTCTCATAGTGCTCATTGGAGACATTCACTCCTCTGTACTCACAAATCCGGGGAACTAGGAGAGGGTAGGGGAGAAGAGCAGCATCCAACCTTTTGGTCTTGTACATAATTCTTTGAAGTAAATGAGGCCAGTTGAGAGGAATACTCTAAAGTATCCCATACATGATCATGAGATTCGTCTTAGAGCACTGAGCATGGTTGGATCCCTTAAGAAATAAAAGCCACACAAGTAGGTAGTGTAGGAGTCTTTCTTCCATCTCTATGCCCCCATCAAGGAAAAGACGTGTGTTGTGGTGCTGATGAGGATTGCACAGAAACGAATGATACACCATTATCTTGTTGAACTGGGTAAAGTTGCTAGGAAGAATTTGTGAATTTTCCAATACTGGGACTTTTGCCACATTTATCCATATATCATTATCAAGAACAATGTCTATACCTTTAACTCTTGTGTGGAAGATGCCATCATGAACTTTTAAATTGAAATAGAACACGCGAACAAGATCAGGATAATACCGTCCACAGAACTCCATCAAATGTTGGACCCCTTCTTCAATGACGAGATGTGGAAAAGTAAAGCTATAGGAAGTGTACCATGAGAAATCAATAAACTTTTGTTTTAATACATTCCTCTCCTTCCAAAACTGTGAGAATGACTGTTGATCTTGCTCATCCAGAAGCCACCTTTCAATGGTTGCATCGCGCTCTTGAGTCCTACTTTTAGATGCCACACTTCTTTTTCTCCTCCTTCTTGATGGTTCAACCATATGGTGAAGTAAAAAGCAGAATGGTAGGCAAAGAATTTGAAAGAAGAAAGCAAGTGAAAGTGCTTAAGAATGGTCCAAGTATGGAAAGTGTGCAACAAATGGGGTATAAATAGGGCAAAAGTGGCTTCCCAACATTCAGAAAATGGGAGAACTAGCCGTTTATAGTTGTTGAGAGACGTTGGCAACGACTAGATCTATTAATGCAGTGCAGAATTTAAAAAAACTAACTGGAGCACTTTTAATCGATTAAAGTAGATATTAATCGATTAAAACTTTGATTAATCGATTAATCGACTTACAAGCAGATTAAATGCGGTAAACAACGAAAAATGCAAACTTAAGCATGAAAACACTTATTAGACTATTTCTAATGTACCTAAGTCCCTTCTAAGCTCAAAAACTCTATCCTTAGTTAATGCTTTGGTAAAAATATCTGCTAATTGATGTTTAAAGTCAATGAATTCTATTTCACAATCCCCTTTTTGCACATGATCTCCAAGGAAGTGGTGCTTAATTTCTATATGCTTGGCTCTAGAATGCATGATAGGATTCCTTGTAAGACTTATGGCACTTTATTATCACACTTAAGCGGAATATGATCTAGATCAATATCATAGTCTTATAATTGTTGTTTCGTCCATAAGATTTGTGCACAACAACTACCAACAACAATGCATTCAGCTTCAGTGGTTGATAAGGCTACACAGGCTTGTTTCTTAGAGTGCCAGGAAACTAAGGAACTACCTAGAAGGTGACAGGTTCCACTAGTGTTTTTTCTATCTATCTTACAACCTCCATAATCAGCATCTAATCAACTCCTGAAGGATACCATAAGCCAAAAGATGTTGTTCCCTTAAGATATTTTAAAATACGCTTAACTGCAGTAAGATGAGATTCTCTAGGACTGGATTGATACCTAACACACACACATACACTTTTCATATTATCAGGTCTACTAGCAGTAAGATATAATAGAGAGCCAATCATACCTCTGTATTTGGTTTGGTTTACCTCTTTACCTGTTTCATCTTTATCTAAATAGCATGAGGTTCCCATGGGAGTAGATGCTTCTTTAGCTTTGTCCATTTCAAACTTCTTGAGAATTTCCCTACAATATTTTGTTTGAGAAATGAACGTACCTTCCTCCATTTGCTTAATTTGAAGACTGAGGAAGAATGTAAGTTCTCCCATCATTGACATCTTAAACTCACCCTACATAGTTTTAGCAAAATTCTCGCAAAGAGATTTATTAGATGAACCAAATATAATATCATCAACATATACTTAAACAATTAAAAAATGTTTTCCAACTCTTTTAATAAATAATGTTGAATCAACTTTTCCTCTATTAAAATTATTTTCTAAGAGAAAATTGCAAAGCCTTTCATACCAAGATCTAGGTGCATGTTTTAAACCATAAAGTGCTTTCTTTAATTTATAGATGTGGTTAGGATGTTTAAAATCTTCAAACCCTGGTGGTTGTTCAACTTACACATTTTCTTTGATAAAACCATTTAGAAAAGCACTTTTAACATCCATCTGAAATAATTTAAATTTCATTATAGATGCATAAGCGAGAAGTAGGCGTATTGCCTCTAACCTGGCAATTGGAGCATATGTCTCGTCATAATCTATACCTTCTTCTTGACTATATCCTTGTGCAACAAGCCTAGCTTTATTCTTGGTAATATTGCCTTCTTCATCCTGTTTGTTCCTAAACACCCACTTTGTTCCAATTACTTGATGAGTGTCTTTTATGGGAATCAATTCCCAAACTTGATTTCTTTCAAACTGGTTGAGTTCTTCTTGCATTACGATACACCACTTTTCATCTTCAAGAGATTCTTTAATGTTTTTCGGTTCAATCTGTGACACAAAAGCAACATTCATGTAAAAATTAACTAAATTTCTTCTAGTGTTTACCCCTTGTGATATATCGTCAATTATGTTGTCCAATGATAATCCTCTAGGTTGTTGCCATATCTTGTTTAGATCTTCATCTTGAATATTTTCATTATTCTTTTCTTCATTTGTTGTCTTTGATAAGTCTTCACTATTACCTGCATCAGATACATCCGACTCAAGAGGTTTTGCCTCAAGGTCCACAGTTTCATAAAAAACAACATGCACGGATTCTTCTATTTTAAAGGTAGTTCGATTAAAAATTCTATAAGCTTTGCTCGTTAGAGAATAACCAAGAAAAATACCTTCATCAGCTTTTGAGTCAAATTTTCCTAAATTTTATTTTCCATTATTTAATACAAAACACTTGCATCCAAAAATTTTCAAATGTGAAATATTTGGTTTTCTACTCTTAAAAAGCTCATAAGGAGTACGTTTCAAAATAGGTCGAATAAGCATTCTATTTAAAACATAACAAACAGTACTCACAACATCAGCCCAAAATTGTTTAGGAACATTATATTAATTTAACATAGTATGAGCAAGTTCCTCTAAGGATCTATTCTTTCTTTCTACAACTCCATTTTGTTGAGGAGTTCTTGGTGCAGAAAAATGATGAGAAATGCCATGTTCTTCACAAAAGTTTTCAAACAGTTCATTGTGGAATTCACCTCCATGGTCACTTCTAATAACTTTTATTTTTAAATCCTTTTCATTTTGAACCAAAATTAATTTTTTGAAATTCTTTGAAAGCTTCATTTTTAAGTGTAAGAAAGAAAGTCCAAGTGTAAAGCATAATAATTTCCACCAAAACTTTTTATCCTTGAAGGACCAAACAAATCCATGTGCAAAAGTTCTAAGGGTTTTACGGCGAGAAACAACATTTTTAGATTGAAAAGATGATCTTACTTGTTTACCCTTTTGACATGCATCACACAACTTGTCTTTCACAAATTTTAGTTTTGGAAGACCAATTACTAAATCTCTAGAGATGAGTTTATTCAATTGTTGCATATGAATATGAGTCGCACACTTGTGCCACAACCATGTGTTGAGATTGTTGACAACACAAACTCTATATCAAACTGGTTTTTGATGAGGACAACTCAGTGCTTAATAACAGTGCATATGTTCCAGTATTACATGTTCTTATTCTGTAAAGTTTTTCATATCTGTTGAACATGTTTTGATTGAATTACATTGTATGTTCCTATGCTTGATTGAGTGTTATATTTGTGGAACATGCTTGTATTGAAATGTGAGATAAAATGTTTTTAATCATTACACATTTCTGAAAGAAAAGATCACAGGCACCTTTTGAACTTACATGTGTTGTGACAAAGTTATAGTCCACTCGAATACACTATTGATGGATTCGACTATGCTAAAATCTTTGTACAGATTTTGTGAACATGTGCTGTGTGAGATTTTGAGATGAAAAGAATTTGAAAGTGATTTTTCATGTGTGAGTCGACATTGTGATAAGCATATTCGACTGTGTTGTTGTTCTGTTTGAATTTTGTTAGGCCTACAAGCTCCAACAGCTATATTTTCACAAGTTAGTTAAAACTGTATGACTTTGTCAATTGTAATAAATGAGTCTTGATTCTGTTGACTGAGGAGCCTTTATGTTGATTGTCTGTTATAACTGTTTTAATACAGTCGGCTCCATTAGTAGGCTACTCGACTATGAACCAATCTGATGAAACAGAAAACTATAAATAGACAGAACGCGAATTGTTTTGTGACTTTTGTGATTTAACATTTTCATTTTCTTGTATCAGATTGAATTCGTTAGAAGCTCCAAGAATTCTCCAAGAAGACGGTGGTGATCTTGCGTGAGAGAAATTCAGAAGGAGAAGGTATCGCTGTCACTGTTTGATCAATATCCGCACAGAGAGGTGCTTCTGGGTTGATCTTGATAGGCTTTGCATCTTGCGAAAGACTGTTGGTTTTTGACTGAAGGCTTGCCAACCCGTGAAGTCTGTTGTGATAGGCTTGGCAACCTGTGAAGTTTGTTGTGATATGCTTGACAACCTGTGAAGTTTGCTGTGATAGGCTTGACATCCTGTGAAGAGTGCTGGTGACATGTTGAGGATTGTTCGACGTGGGTGCAGATTGCAGAAGAGGGGATTCTTGCTGCAATTCTGATTTTATGTATGCAGCTATATTTCGTTTTGGGTTAGAGAGGAGATTTATATTTTTGCGTGGTGCTTCTATAAATTCCTTGTTGTAAAAACCGCAACCATTATACTACATTTGCTTCCTGGGTTGGAAGGACACTGGATGTAGGCATTGTTGGCCGAACCAGTATAAACACAGTGTTTAAATTTTCTTATCCCTACACTCTTTATTTTCCAGTCGACTATATCTGCTAGGCAGTCAACTGCGTTTTTTCGTTGCAGTACATTTTCAATAACCTGCATTTCAAGGAAAGATAAAAAGCTTTGAATTTTTCATACCAAGATTGCGAAAAGATTTTAATTTTGAATCAACACCAATTCACCCCCCCTCTTGGTGTACAAAGAAGCCTACCTGTTTCATAACACCATGGATTTTTCTTTCACAACTAAACATGAAATATTTCTATTTGATGGCTTTTCTAAATCAATCAAGTAAATATTGTTATGTCTAATACCTTTTAGTGCAATTTCAGAAGAATCATTTTTATAAATTGTGCAAGAATTCTGTTCAAAGGTTACCTTGAGTCCTTTATCGCACAGTTGACTAATGCTAATTAAGTTGTGCCTTAAACATTCCACATGGAGCACATCTTTGATCATCAAGGTATCTTTGCTTCCAATATCTCGTTTTCCAAGAATTTTTCCTTTGTTGTTGTCACCACAGGTGACGAACCCCTGTTCCTTTTTCTGGAAGTTTGTAAACTTTGACATGTCTCTAGTCATAATTCCTGCAAAATAAAAAGAACAAGCTATTTAGGTATCCAACTAGTTTATATGGGTCCTTTGGGTTAGATTTTTAAACTTGTTTTGCAACCCAAACATATCTTCCACTAGAAACACCATAATGTTTAATTTTACACTTGTTTGAGGTATGACCTTTTTTCATATAGTAAAAACAAGATACAATATTAGTGTTTCTATTTATTATTCCTTTTTCTACCCATGTTCTACGGGTTTTTGTAATTATGATTATTTTTTTATTTTAGGAACATACTTTTTTTAACAACCTTAATTTTATTATTTTTACTACATTTTCCTAAGGTTTTTTTCTCCAGTAATTTCTTATGAGTCATACAAGATTCACATTCATTACTACTCACATATTTTCCTTTTTCATAAAATAAAATTGTTTTTCAAATTTTTATTTTCCTCGAGAATATTTTCAAAATCTGTTTTAAGATTTTTATTTTCTTCAGAAAAATTTTCAACATTTAATTGTAAGTCTTTGTTTTCTTTAAGAAGGATTTCTAATTCAAATTTTAATTCTTTAAAGTCCCTTTTCAATTTCTTATGAGCAATGTCTAATTTTTCAGATTCAATTAACAATGCAGCATATGTTTCATGCAATTCTTCTTCATCAATTTGACTATCATTATCTGAATAACTAGAATTACTTACTTGACTAGCATTGTCATCATCTGCCATCAAACAGATGTTAGCTTCTTCATCCGACTCACTCAAATCTGAAATTGTCTCATTGTCATCTTCCCATGCAATGTAGGCCTTCTTTTTCTTGAAATTTTTCTTTTCTTTCTTTTCTTCACCGTTCTTTTGATTTGGGCAGTCAGCTTTTAGATGCCCCTTTTCTCCACAGCCGTAGCATCGGTAATTTGAGGAAGATCCTTGGTTTTCTTTATTTTCATATCTAAAACTTCCTTTACCTTTAGACTTCATGAACTTGTTTAACCTTTTAATCACAAGACTCAAGTTTTCTTCTTCGTCCGAGTCTTCATCTTCTATTCTGCCTTTTCTTCTCTCGACTTCGTATTTGAAGGCCAATGTCTTTTTCTTAGTTTTGGCTTCTTCTTCATCGAGTCTTCCGAGATCAAGTTCATGCTCCCTCAACTTCCCAAATAGTGCTGCCATAGTCATAGTGTTGAGGTTTTCTAAAGATTTCAAAATTTTAATGTTAAGCTCATCATTATCAAATGACTTACCTAGTCTAATGAGGTGATTGACAATGTTGGTGAAGCGTTTCTGAACATCTAAGATTGTTTCTCCTTGCTTCATCCTGAACATTTAATATTCTTGTATCAATGTATTCTTTCTTGCCCTCTTCACATCATTTGTTCCTTCGTGAGTTACTCTCAGCACTTCCCACATGTCCTGTGCGGTTTTGCAAACAGAGACCCTGTAGAACTCATCAACAGTTAGAGCAGATGCAATTATGTTATGGGCTTTCACGTCATTTTGAAATCTTTTCTTTTCTTCAGCAGTCCACTGAACACGAGGCTTTGGTTCTTGCAAATTGTTAGTAGGAATAGACGAACAAGAAGCAATAACGTCCCAAATTTCACAATCAATAGACTAAAAAAAAATTTACATTCTAACCTTCCAGAATGCATAGTTTTTACCTGTGAATAGAGGTGGTCTATTGATAGAAGCACCCTCAGAAAAAGTTTGATATGATCCTGCCATTTGAATACTATCAAAGGGAGCTCTAACACCAATTGTCAGAGCGGCTGCAGCAGATAGGTTAGCGTGGAAAAACAAACCAAGAGGGGGGGTGAATTGGTTATATTACTTTTTCGTGCCTTTTGATTATTTTTCTCAATTTTACTTACTAAGCAGATAATTAAAATAAAATGACCAGAGTAAGGAAGAGAGAAAAATTGCANAGGTAGTTTTATCCTAGTTCAGATCACAAAGATCCTACGTCCAGTCGCTTGTCTCAAAACCAAGATAAACATTTTCCACTAATCACAAAACAATTACAAATAATAATCATACAAAAAAATAATTGGTAAGAGTTTAGATAACCACCTCTCTTGAAACCACAAGAGATGAACTTACACCTCCTTTGTCACAAAGGATGACCACTTCCTTTGAATACGAAGGACGATACTCTTCCAAACACCTCCTTAGATGCTCCAAGGATGAATCAGCTATTTCTTTGTCACCGTAGTATCACTTCACAGCTTTGCAGACAAGAGTTTCTTTAGCTTTAGCAACAACACACTGTTCTCAATGTTTTCAGATGTTTAGAGCGCAAGGGAAGAGTTATTTTCGATAGAAACAGTGAGGTAATTTTTAGACTCGAGCCAAAAACTCTTCCATTCTTTGAAACTGGCCATTTAACGCATTTAATCGATTAATATTACTGTTAATCAATTAAAATGAGTACAACGACTAGTTTTTAAAATTTGAAACCTCCAACAGCTAGTATTAATCAATTAGCTAATCGATTAAAGCATGTATTAATCGATTATTCCAGAGCCACTTGGATTTTCGGTGCCAGCCTCGTTTTAATCGATTATAACTTGGTTTAATTAATTAAAACAGCTTGTGTTTGATTCTAAACAACAAATAACACTTATTAAGTACATGAATCAAACCTTATTACATATCTAAATAAAAGCACATCAACTATGATTATTACAAAAGCTTTTAACATAATAAGTCTTCAATTAGTCTTCTTGGATCTTGTATTGTGCAAAGTTGTACATCATCAAAACTTCATCTTTATCATTTTGCTAACAATAGAGAGGATATGTTTACAACTAATAGAACTTGTAGGATTTTCTCTCTTCTTACAGATGTAAGCTTATGACTCTATAAAGCTTGGGATTGTATTCTCAAAGTTTTTGTTCTTGCACAAGTGTGAGTTGTACTTTAGATGGTCTTTTCATTATTCGTGTGCTTATCCTTTTTGATCTTATTTGCAAGGGATCTTCTAATTATATGCTTCATGGAAAAAGATCCATTAGACAATGCTTGCCTTCAATCTTCAGATCTTCATAGCCTTTTTATAGGTAGAAACCATAGGTTGAAGTTAACGTGTTAGAGTAATCATATTTTTTTGCAGTACTTTATCTATAATAGGTTGTACGAAATATTCAACACCACTTTTGATGAAGCGAACATTCCATAAATATTTCTTTTTTTTTTGTTTCTAATGTTCACTTCTGACTTGTTCATGATGGAGTAAGTAGATACTTGTAATAAGCATCTGCATAAAGTATAGTAGAAATGTATGCTAGCATATCTATCCTTTTTCTTATTACTTTTGTTGTTTGAAACATTGCACATTTAATATTTTGCATTGCATGTTCAAAACAACTTTGTCAATTTTTCTATACATGTAAATCATTTAAGCATTTTTTAAAAGATACCAAGTACTGATTTATAAATGTTTCATTGTTGGATAAAAACATTATTTTATATTGCTGTATTATTTAGACTTTGAAAGACAATTACGAACAACGTATCGTTTAATGATATTTGTTTAGTACAAGAGCATGTTTAGGAAAGTGTTATGAAACAAATTGTTTTTAGAAGGTTGCTCATAGCTTTAGCGTGTCTACCAAAAACATCATGTAATGTATTATTGCATTCTTTAGTAAGGTATAGTAAGAACGTGCTTCACAAAAATATCATGTAGCACATTGAAGCGTTTATGAGGATATTGTTTAGCCCACTGATCCTTTCATAATAAACCATCTTCGTAGTAGCGCGTTTACTGAAAATAGGATCGTTTAGTCCTAGTGTGTTTACCAAAACTTTTCTTGTTCATTCAAATGTTATAATGCTTGTTTCATACTATGTCTTTCATTCAACGATATTATTTTCGTAAAGATAATACTTTTTCAAATATTGATTTCTTTTATCGTTGTTTGTTAAACTTCGAAACATGAAGGTGTTAGACGGTCATGTCTTATAGCGATCTTGTCTTAACATAAGTTGAAGATGAATACGAAGAAATGAACATGAAGTAATGGTACATAGAATACACTTTGTGAAGTGAAAGATAATCAATGAAGTGAAATGGATGCCCCAATAATGGTTAGACATGTTCTTTTGGTATCTTGGTGTTTGACAGTATGAACATTTTTTGGACTGACCATTTATTGTTCCCTTTACTCTATCTTTGTTCTTACCTGACTTGACTTAAGTTTTCCCTTTGATGTTCTTTTCATTTATGGATTTAAGCATAGTTTTCAACAAATGAATTGAATAAGAGAACTTGAAAAGACAATTACCATATTGACAACATATTTTTTTAGTGTTGTTCCAACCGCTACCTTCTTTGGAGTATTCACTTTTGATTGCTTCATGGTAATCAAAAATGAGATAAAGGACATATTATGGAGTATCGTATCTCTGCAGGTTGTATAAGAAAAAGAACCATGCATCACTTGTCTCACCCTCTACTATGATAAAAACAATTAGTACTATGTTGTTGTGTCAAGACATTTTCATGGTAATTTATGTACTCTAATGAAGGAGGAAGATTGAGACATTAATTGTGGTTCCAACACGAGTAACAATGATATGGTAAATCAAGAGTGATCAATTGTTAAGTTTGTAAGTGAATGTCATTTTCACATAACTTAATGTTGTTTGCACTATCATTGTAACAAATAATATTATAAGTTTGATTAAATTAGTGTTTGTTGTAGTTAACAACATCCATTATACAAAATTTAACATGAACTTTTTTGAATGTGATGTCTAAGAAAATGATGTCTAATTTCAATGTGTTTAATTTAAATGTGTTTAGAAAATGATGCCTAATTCTTAGAGTGCATTATGTGGTTCTTATTCATATTAATGACAATAGTTTTATCACGCTTAAGATGAATATGATTTAGGAAGATGTCAAAATCTTCAAGCTGCTGTTTCATCCACAGAATTAGGGCACAACAATTCCCAACAACTATGTATTCAGCTTAAGTGGTAGGCAAGGCTACACAGGCTTGTTTCTTTGAATGCCATGAAACTAAGGAACATCCAAGAAAATGGCAAGTTCCACTAATACTCTTCTTATCAATTTTACAACCACCATAATCAACATTAGAATATCCTATTAGACTAGGGGTTGCATCGGAGGGATACCATAATCCAAAATAAATAGTACCTTTAAGGTATTTCAAGATTCTCATAACAACTACAAGGTGAGATTCTTTAGTGTTGGCTTGATATCTAGCACATACACAAACACTGTGCATAATGTATGGCCTACTAACTGTAACATACAATAAAGATCCTATCATACCTCCAAACATGGTTTAGTTAACTTATACTCCAGATTCATCTTTATCTAAATAACAAGAGGTGCCCATGGGAGTGTTGGCTTCTTTAGAAGTGTCCATCCCAAATTTCTTAAGGATCTCTCTATAGTACTTAGTTTGATATATAAAGGTTCCCCCTTCCATCTGTTTAATTTGCAGTTCTAAGAAAAATGTTTACTCACCCATCATAGACATTTCAAAGTCAACCTGCATTTTGCTCGCAAATCCTTCTCATAAAGTGTAATGAGTTGATCCAAAATTGTATCATCTACATAGAATTGAACAAGAAAGATATGTCTTCATACTCTCTTTATGAATAAGGTTGAATCAACCTTTCCTCTAGAGAAATCATTTTCAATCAGAGAATTACTAAGTCTTTCATACGAAGACCTAGGTGCATGTTTAAGGCCATATAAAGCTTTCTTAAGTTTATAGACATGGTTAGGAAATTTAAAATCCTCAAACCTAAGGGCTTGCTCAACATACACTTTTTCTTTAATAAAACCAATGAAAAAGGCACTCTTGACATCCATTTGGTACAATATTAATATCATCAAAGAAGCATAACCAAATAATAATCTAATAGCTTTTAAACTGCCATTAGTGCATAAGTTTCATCATAGTCTATACCCTTGGCAATACCCTTTTGCAACAAGTCTGGCTTTGTTTTTAGTGATATGTCCATTCTCATCCAGCTTGTTTATGAAAACCTACTTGGTTCCAATGGCCTCAATCACATCACAACTCAATTGTTAGTGCTTTAAAATGGTCATAAAAGTTGTGTTAAGGAAACTTAAAAGTCGCTACATTTCTTTAAAAAATATAAATAAAAGAAAAGACATAAAATTAAACATCATGAATAATCAGAGCGTGAATATAACCAACTTACCAGAGTAGAAAAAGGAACCAAAGTTATAGTAGTTTTATAGTTGATATATATTATATATATTGCTAATGATAATTTTATTCACCCGCTTTGTCAATACTTGTGGGATAGGGCACAAAGGGAATATTGGGTTTCGTGAAGCTCATGGTCATGAGTTTCCTCTTCTTGTAGTTAGCCTTGAAACAAGCTTGTCTAAGCCTTTTTGTTTTATCTTCAACTTCCAAATATGGTTTTTCCTCCAGCATGCTCTTTTCTTTCTCTAACATTTGAATGAAAGTCCTTATTTTTTTCATTATTTTTAGGCCCCTCAGACTGTACTGGCTCCTGCATCACCCACCCAATTCACTATAATAATAATAATAGTAATGAACAAGTATAAATCATCTTTTGCAAACAAATAGCTATTAGAAATGAAAACCTTGAACTTATTGGCAATTCAAATAGTGAGATCTTACTCTCATGTTCTTTATAAGGGTTTGAAGACTTATTAGCTTCCTATGTGGCGACATTTGGATACCATATTCCCTGCACCTTTTCTTCAAGTGTGTACCAAAACAACTAGTTCAATACTAAGATTGAAGTAACTGAAAAACATTAGAAAAGGGGGGGGTTGAATAATGTTTAGGGAAAAAAATTTACAACTCTTCTGATATAGCACATTATTGAGCTTTAAAAATTTTCTTCTAAGTGCTTAGATGCTCGACTTGATAAATATGTAAGAATGTTTTGATGTGATATTTAGAGTATGTACTGCAACATTTAGTAACAACTTCCTTTGTGAAAGATAAATGTTTTAGCTTGGAAGATTCCTATGTATAGAAATTGAATTACAACTACAGGTTTTTGTAAGAGGATCGTTTAGACAACAAAAGAGATAATTGCACAAGAGATTTTATACTAGTTCGCTCCAGATGAGCTACGTCCAGTCTCCTCCATAGAGGGTTCCATTATAATCTTCACACGATTACTTATGAGTATTAACATTACTTCTGGTACTTAGCAATCAACCGAGATTTCCTTTGAGTATTCACACCACTCCTGGTAATTAGCAACCTTGCCAAGATTCGTTAACTCATACATAATTCAATTATAAGTATTTTAATTCTCTTCAAAATTGCAATCAACGATTGATTACAAGATGTTCAGACTATATCGCTCGTGGAGAGGATTTGATTGCAATAAAAAGCAATCTAAACACTCATAGGTGTTTATCTCTTTTCTCTTACAACAGTAAGCAATATGATAATAAAGCGTGAGAGTATTTCTTTTCTCTTTTTCTCTCCTCTTCTCTTTTCTTCTCTTCTCTTTTCTTCAATTCAGATGTATTCTTTTGCTTGAGTTTTTTCTCTTTAGCTTCTTAGGATAAATATGATATTGTGAGCTTCTCTCTTGACTTCATGAATATTTTTCTATTAGACTAAATTTGTGGCCTTGATACTCATGCTTTCTCTTTCTTTTTCGTACAACAGTCGTTGGGTAAGTCAACTTGTCAAAGCAGGCATCCTTTTTCAAAAATTTGCTTGAAGTAGATTGTACGATCTTTTTAGGTATGACTTCAAGTGAAAAACATTATGTGAATATCTCCTTTGTTTCTGACGTCCACTTTTGATATTTGATTTGTAGCTTTGTGGATGCGTGTAGAATAGCTTATCTGCAAGAATAAAGTAAATTGTGCATGCAACATATATGTCTTTTCTTATCACTTTTGTTGTTTTGAACGTTGAGCATTTAATGCCATTTAATGATTGCTCAAAACACCAAAGTGCTTTTTGATTTTCTACCGTTAGGTTGCATTTTGCAATTAAGCTCTTTTCTCTAAACACTTCTTTTGGTTTTGTCTCTTTTTAGACAAATAGAGCTTATCTTGTTTAAGCGTTCTTTTATGTTTTGATATTTATGTCTTTTAAGATGTTTTGTCAGAGACATCATCTCAACCTGTTTTTGTTTTCGAGAGCTATGTTGAATACCTTTTTCAGGTATGATAAGCATCAAACATTTAATTTTTAACTCTCTTAGATGCTTTAGGAACAACATCGTTTAACCATGTGTCTAGGTGTTTTAACTTAGATGTTTTTATATTTCCTAAGAACCTAAGTTTTTTTCTAAATTTTTCTATGTTGGGGATTCTGGTTCTAGATTTTGTGTGTTCGGGATTTAGGCTCTAAGTCTTGTATTTTCACCCTAAGTTATTTTCTGATTATTATCCCATTTTAGTGTTATTTGATTAAACTTCAAAAAATCAATGAAATCAGAAGTTTATGCTATATTGAGTATCTGATTAAAGTTGACTGTGTTATGTATGAAGTTGATTGCTTTGCTGATTACCATTGCATTCATACATTTGCACACACAGATTTTACTTATAATAATTCTTGCATTACAATGATTCTAAAATGCTTGATCTGGAAAAGATCTTGAAAGGTTTTTGCAAGAACATTTCTTTTGAATGAACAACTGGAGATTCAACTCAAATGAAAAGCAATGAAGTTGATTGTGACTGTGGATCAATCAATTGCTGTTAACAGGGGTTAAAAATTCCATGATTTAGAATTATGTTATTATGTTTATTGATCATATACTGTTGATTGTTGACGGTATCGAAGGGGGTAATTTTCGAAGAGTACAACGCAGCGGAATTAATACACAGAGAGCGGAAAGCGTATTCGGTCACAGTTAAAACGAATTTGGCCCTTTTTAAGCAAAAGTATTTTTCTTTCAGAAAATTAACCAAACAGTTGATATGCGTTAAGTAAAATAAGTGTAGGGAATAGAAAAATTACACAAATATTTTTATATTGGTTCGATTCAACAGAATCTACGTCCAGTCGTTAATCACTACAAAGAGTGATTAACAGTTCCACTAAAAATAGTTTTACAGATTACAATTAAATGAACAAGATTTAAAACGAAAAAGAACCACTCTACCAACTTGAAGAGAACTGCTCCGGCAATCGACCAACGATTCGCGAGCTTCTCCTTTCACAAGACCAGGCAGAGTACCTTGCTAACTTGAAGAGAGTCTGCTCCGACTATCGACACACGATAC
>NC_028358.1:24402192-24405208 GCF_000741045.1 Vigna radiata var. radiata | reverse complement strand
ATCTACAAGTTGCTTTTTAAATATTTTCCTATTACATCCAAAATCTACAAATTGCAGCATCATCAAAACTCATCTTTAGGTTTTACCAATACTCTATATTGGTAACAATCTCCCCCTTTTTGATGATGATCAAAAACTCTCTTTTTAAAAGCAACTCAGGTTTACCTACAACACATACAAACTAATGGACAACCGTAGAGTTAGCAGTACCTGTACAATTGAAAAAATATTTCTCCCNTTAATTCTCCCTTAATATTTCTTCTCCCCCTTTTTGATCATAAGCAAAAAGAATGAAAAATCTCCTCCTTAATATGAGCTCCCCCTCAAAAATATAATATATGCATAAAATTTTCATAAAAGCTCATTATATTAAAAACAGAAAGAAATTACATGAAATGCATAAAGATCAAGTCTAAATACAAAAAAAAATCAAACTCAGTGGCCTAAAACCTAGAATTCAGGACTAGGGGATCTTTCAGTAGGAGGGATATTGAGATGACTCTCAATGTTAGATAGACGAACATCAAACTCAAGGAATTGATCAACTAAGTACTCATCAGGAGATTGTTGCCACTCATGAACTTCATCAAAATGAGTCTTCTGTGCTAGACTCATATCCTCCAACTATTTAGATAACCTTGCAAAATGTTCTTCCATAGAAGTTGAGGAAGAGGAGGGTATGTTGGAAGGTCCAGCATCAGATGGAGCAGCAGCACTCACTGGGTCAGCCATATGAGTGTCCATGTCATCATCTTCATCTTCATCAAGATGGTCATCATCTTTGTGAATAAGGACTCTTCCTCTAGTAATGAATCCCATCTGACGAAAGGTAGTATCTCCAATTTCTGATCCCACAACTTTAATAGCTTGAATAAGTTCTCCTTCAACAGGTACACCTTTGTATTCTAAAATCCTAGAAATAAGAAGAGCATAAGGGAATTGATATGAATGGGATTTCTTGGCTTTTACCATTGTGTCAGCAATGAGAGCAGGCCAATCGATGTGTATGTGATTTAAAATCCCATACAGGAGAAGTAAATCCTGCTCAGAACATTGAGCATGGTTGGTTGCTCTAGGACATAAAATCCAGACAATTAAGTAGTGGATCATCCTTTCTTCAACTTTGAAGCCTCCAACCAGTAATTGCCTTCTATTTGTTTGCCGTTCAGGATGACGCAGGAAGGATTGGAAAGTCATCATCCTGTTGAAATCTTCAAGTCCTAAATGGACTTTGACAGCATAATCCCAGATGGGGAGTTAAGCAACATTGGTCCAAACGTCATCATCTAAAATGATGCGTACGCCCTTGACCTTAGTAGATATTATCCCATCACGATAGCGCAAGTTGAAGTAGAAGACTCTTATAAGATCAGGATAAATGCACCTTTTTGTTCTACTAGATGCGTTAACCCCTGCTCAGCAAAAGTGTTTGGAAATTGAAAGCCATAGAAGTGGAAAAAGTCAAGACGGATATACTTTACCGCCATGATTTTCCTTTCTTGCCAAGAGTTAACAAAGTCTGCATGTTTCCCTTGATTTGAAATCCATCCATCTATGTTTGCAAGACGTTGTTGAGAAGAAGAGGAAGCTCCAGCTGTCTTGCGATGATGCCTTCTTGGTTCAGCCATGGAGGAAGATTGGGAAAATGAAACTTTAAGAAGGTGAAAAAATGAAGAGATTTTGAGCTCTAGATTTGATTTCAGCAATATTTGGGTGCAAAGGAGTGTCTAATAATCGATTATGGGGGGCTATTTATAAGAAAAATGGAAAAAACTAGTCGTTTATGGCCGTTTATAGCCGTTAGGGGACGCTCCAACGGCTCTATTTTTGAAACTGTCAGTGCGATAATCGATTATGGCTCGTGATAATCGATTATCAGTTCAATAATTTCTGCCCAGAATTGCATGATAATCGATTATGCCTGATGATAATCGATTATCTGCTCAAAATTTTCCAGAATTGAATTTTATGAATGAATAATCGATTATGACCTTGTGATAATCGATTATGAAGCTTTAATTTTACGAAAATGCAAAAATTTGCATAGACTTTGATCCTAAGACATGTATAACACTCCTAACTCTCTTCTAAGCTCAAAGAATCTATCTTTAGGTAGAGCCCTGGTGAAAATATCAGCTAATTGATGCAAGGTATCAACATATTCAATTTGACAATCCCCCTTTTGAATATGATCTCTTAGAAAATGGTGCCTAATTTCTATATGCTTAGTTCTTGAATGCATTATCGGGTTCTTGGTCAAATTTATAGCACTAGTATTATCACATTTTAGAGGAATATTGTCGAGGAAGATATCAAAGTCTTCTAGTTGTTGTTTCATCCACAAAATTTGGGCACAACAGTTTCCAGCTGCAATATATTCAGCTTCAGTGGTAGACAAAGCTACACATGATTGTTTCTTTGAGTGCCATGACACTAAAGAACAGCCCAAGAAATGACAGGTTCCACTAGTACCTTTTCTATCAATTTCACACCCACCATAATCTGCATCAGAGTATCCTATTAAACTAGGTGAAGCATCAGAGGGATACCAAAGTCCAAAGGAAGTAGTTCCCTTAAGATATTTTANAATTCTCTTAACAGNAGTNANATGTGATTCTTTAGGATTGGCTTGGTATCTAGCACATACACAAACACTCTGCATAATATCTGGTCTACTAGTAGTTAAGTATAGCAAAGATCCTATCATGCCTCTAAACATGGTTTCATTCACTCCTTTTCCAGTTTCATCTTTATCTAAATAACATGAAGTACCCATGGGACTGGCTTCCTTGCAGCTATCCATACCAAATTTCCTAAGAATTTCTCTACAGTATTTAGTTTGGGATATGAATGTTCCACCATTCATTTGTTTTATCTGTAGTCCTAAGAAAAATTTTAACTCACCCATCATAGACATCTCAAATTCACCTTGCATTATTTTTGCAAACTCTTCACATAAAGAGTCATCAGTTGATCCAAAAATAATATCATCTACATAAACTTGCACAATTAAAAT
>NC_028358.1:24399757-24401168 GCF_000741045.1 Vigna radiata var. radiata | reverse complement strand
GCACTTTTAACATCCATTTGATACAGTTTAAATTTCATCAAAGATGCATATGCAAGTAANAATCTAATTGCTTCTAACCTGGCTACTGGTGCATAAGTTTCATCGTAATCTATACCTTCCTCTTGACAGTAGCCCTTTGCAACTAGTCTTGCTTTATTCTTTCTGATGTTTCCATCCTCATCAAGCTTGTTCCTGAATACCCATTTGGTTCCTATGACTTGGAATTCATCTTGTTTTGGAATAAGTTCCCAAACTTCATTCCTTTCAAATTGATTTAGCTCTTCTTGCATAGCAATGCACCACTTGTCATCTTGAAGAGCTTCCTTTATATTCTTAGGTTCTATCTGAGATACAAAAGCAACATTTAGACAAAAATTATTTAAGTTGTGTCTAGTAGTTACCCCTTTTGATATATCTCCTATGATGTTGTCCAAAGATAGTCCTCTTAGTTGTTGATAGCTTTTGGAATCAACAACTTGGGGTGTTTCTTGAAGCTCCGGAGGATAATTCTCATTTAGATACATCTCTTCAAGGGATTCTCTTAAGTAGTCCTCATCACCTGCAATGGGTTTATTTGACTCAAGAGGATTTACCTCAAGGTCTACAATCTCATCAAAGACAACATGCATTGATTCTTCAATTATTAGTGTTCTTCTATTGAACACTCTATAAGCTTTGCTAGTCAAAGAATATCCTAGAAAAATTGCTTCATCAGATTTTGCATCAAATTTTCCAAGATTATCTTTTCCATTATTTAAGACAAAGCATTTGCATCCAAAAATTTTCAAGTGAGATATATTTGGTTTTCTACCATTCAACAATTCATAAGGAGTTAATTTTAGAATTGGCCTAATAAGCATCCTATTTAACACATAACAAGCAGTGCTTATTGCATCAGCCCAAAAGTATTTTGACACATTAGATTCATTCATAAGCGTTCTAGCTAATTCTTCTAATGATCTATTTTTCCTTTCAACAACACCATTCTGTTGGGGAGTTCTAGGTGTAGAAAAATTATGTGCAATGCCAAATTCTTCACAAAATTTTCAAAAAGATTCATTTTCAAATTCACCACCGTGATCACTTCTCAAAGTTTTGATTTTTAAATCTTTTTCATTTTGAATACGTTTAGCAAAGTTTCTAAATGCTTTGAAAGCTTCACTCTTCAAAGTTAAAAAGAAAGTCCAAGTAAATCTAGAGTAATCATCAACAATTACAAGAGCATAGTAATTTCCACCAAAACTTTTAATTCTAGATGGACCAAACAAGTCCATATGCAAAAGTTCTAAAGGTTTTGATGTTGAAATCAAGCTTTTAAATGAAAATGAAGATTTGGTTTGTTTACCCTTTTGACATGCAGAACAAAGTTTGTCTTTCTCAAATTTTAGTTTAGGCAAACCAATCACAAGAT
>NC_028358.1:24314406-24396760 GCF_000741045.1 Vigna radiata var. radiata | reverse complement strand
GTCAGCTCCCAACTGCCATGAATAATCGATTATTGTAAGTGATAATCGATTATTCAAGTCCGTTACAGAGTTTTCAAAAAGTGATAATCGATTATATGAAGTGATAATCGATTATTTAAGTATGACTTGTGATAATCGATTATTCAAGTATGACTTGTGATAATCGATTATTGCTTCATGATAATCGATTATTCTAGTACAAAAACATGTCATAATTGATTATAGCTTGACCATAATCGATTATANCAGTAAGAATTACAATATTTCAATATTTTCCTNCTACATTCAAAATCTACAAGTTGCTTTTTAAATATTTTCCTATTACATCCAAAATCTACAAATTGCAGCATCATCAAAACTCATCTTTAGGTTTTACCAATACTCTTTATTGGTAACAATTGTTTCATATTCAATATGTCTCTATGTTATGATTGATTGAAATATGTGAGAAATATATATTGAGATTATTGAATTGATATTGTATTTATGCTGCATTAATGTGTTTGCACAATTTCTGATATGATACAATACTATCACATGCTTATACATGCTCTGAAATGTTCTATGAATACTGCATTGTGCATTTGGGTTTTGAATATAAAACATGCATAATGATAGGGGGAGCATTACATGATATGTTAGATACTTCACATGCCTACACTAAAGGGGGAGTGTTTATCTTTTTCATGTGATCATCTGTGAAAGGGGGAGCATTTGTAACTGTGTTATGATTTACTGATGTATCTCTATATGACTGATTATCTGCATAATCAATACTTATGTGTATCTTTTTTTATAATGCCCAAAGGGGAAGAATAATGACATATTGATGTTGACTGGTATTTGATAGCTAAATCTCTGATGCTTGATTTGTACAAACATGACTTTTTTATTAATCATGGTTGTGCATCATAAAAAAAGAGGGAGATTGTTGAGATTGTTGATAGGGGGAGCACTGATTTAGCCAAACCTTACAATCTCAGAGCTTCTAGTTTTTTATGATGACAACACATAATTAATAACACATGTGTTTATGTGTTACATGTTCATAGCTTTCATGTTTATGATTATATGAGAACATGTTGGTGTTGTTTCTGTCATTTCATGCAAATTCACTGTCTTATACATGAGATCTTATTTCTCATTGCATAACAAATGTTTTGAAAAAGGAAAACCACATGCACTTTTGTTGAACTTAAATTGTGTGGCAAAACAACAGTTTTAAGTCGAATTCATTATGAAGTAGGTTCATTAAAACTCGTGGCTTTGCACAAACTTTTACAAAGTATGCTATGAGTATTTTTGGAAAGAAATTCTTTCAAAACTATGCATTTAACTATTACAAAGTCAACTATGTGCACAAGTCATTCGACTTAGTTTGTTATGTTTTAAAATTTTGTTAATGCTTGACATATTCTGTCTATTGACTATATTTTTAATATGTTGGACCAAGCATTAATTGTGAATCAACTGCATTAATTGTAATCAATTAAGTTGCTTTGACTGCTACTATCTGTTATAACTATCTGAGTATATTCGACTCTATTAATAGCAAAGTCGACTTAGGAGCGTTAGTTTTATGAAAAACTATATATAGACACGAATTTGAATTTTGTAGAGACTTTGTGATTCTAACGATTTGATTGATTTCTTTCAGATTATTGATCTCTTGTAGAATGAGTTAAAGCTCCAAGAATCCATAAAGAAGATTGTGGTGTTCATCTTTGGTGATTGCTTGACGAGCAAGAATTTGTGCGCTCTTACTGTCTGATCAACCTGCACTCGAGGTGTCTGTTTTGTGATCAATTTTTCTCTCAATCTTGTAAAGATTGTTGTTACCCTATTGTTAATTCTTTGAGGATTATTCAAAGTATTGAAGACTGTAGGAGAGGGTACACCTTGTTGATGTTCTTCTTTGTTTGTATATGCCTATATTTTGATTAGAGGGTTAGAGAGGTGTTTTATATTTTTGTCATGGAGTTTGCTATAAAAGCCTTGTTGTAAAAACGTTGATCATTATAGTGCATTTGCTTCTTGGTATTGGAAGCACACTTGATGTAGGCAGGTTGGCCGAACCAATATAAAAACATGTGTTTTATTTCTCTATCCCTGCACTTTTACTTTCAAAGTCGACTTTATTTTTACATAGTCAACTATATTCCACTACATTTGAAAAATCTTGTTTCGTGTGTTTCAAGAAAGTTTTGAAAGATCATCCTTTTGCGAAAAAGATTTTGAAAAGACTCTGATTTTAAGTTTCACCAATTCACCCCCCTCTCGGTGTGAGAAACTAAGCCATTCTATTTTTAACAAAAAGAATGTTCGCTTCAATGCGAACAGCAGAACACATGACATGGCATGATGGTAACAAAACTGAAGGATTATTTCATCATCCTTCTAACGGTGAAGTGATGGGTGTCGCACCCCATGCAAAATTTACTGTGCATAAAAGAATGCAGTATAGACTAGGAAGTGACTCCTAGGTCGTCTCTCAAGGACCAAACTGTGGTTCAGAATTAGGTCAAACACGAAGTGAGGGCGATTTGTGAAAATTTTTGTGAATGCGGATTAAACAAAATCAAAACACGAATGCAAACAACAATGTAAACACAAATGCAAATAGAAAGGTAAACAGAAATGTAAAAAAGGAATGTGAAAACGGTTGGTCATTAACTCAATCATTATGCTTCCAATCACAGATTAATGACAAGTACACACTACTCTAATCCAAATCCAACACAAATCACCCAACTAAGTGAAGGCTAATTCAGTCTTGAAAACTGCAAACTAAGCGAATGCAATGCTCATATCTGATCAGTTATGTACCATACAATCTAATCAACTAAGCGAAGATTAAACACCGATTAGACAACTAAGCGTATACCTAATCGCAGGCACACAAAAGATTAAATATTGAGCGAAATCAAAGCAGTAGTATGACAATTAAAGTGCAAGGTCTCATGAATAAACTACTCTAGCCTCTAATTCAGCACAACTAACCGACTAAGCGATGGCTAATCATGCTATCATAATTACGAACTAAGCGAATGCAATACATCTATTCCATCCTATGTGTTCTATACAGATCGACCAACTAAGCGAAGGTGCAATCACCAATTGGGCAACTAAGCGTATACCCATTGCATGAACACAGTTAGATCTCATAGAATGCCAGGTAGAGTAGAATAAACACGAGATTAGTCCAATAAATCTCAAGGAAGCAATGCAATATCGCTAATGACCAACCCGACTAACCTAAGCTAACATCACAATTAAAATATCACAATCGAACAGACTAGACAACATTAAAGTAAATGAAGATGCTAAACCTAACACTGTAATAGGCAAATATCCAAACATAGTTAAAATAGTTAAAATGCAATACTAAATTAAGAAGATAAACACTACTCAACATTTAACGTAAACTATTCTAAAGCAAAACAATTAAAAAAAAATAAATTAATTCTTCTACCACGTGACACATGTTCTCCTCCCAAAGGAAATTAAAATTCGAATTGTTTCTCAAAAATAACTCTTGGTTGTGACCTCCTTCACAATAAATGCTACTCATTCTTTGAAAGGAAAGCAAGAAAAAGAAATTTGTTATTTCTCCTAGAAGTGACAACTGCCACCAAAGCTTCAATAAAAAGGATCAAAAAGAAACAAATGAAAAGGCAATGAGAAATCATCACATCCTAAAGCAAGGAAAGGGACCCATGGTTGCAACTTGCTACACCACCTTAGCTGTGATAGTGTTCAACTTCTCCAATTGAAAAAAAAATGTGTCTCCTCCTAGCATGATGTTGTGACACCACACTCCCTCCAAAAACAAATTAACTGCAGCGCCCCTTTCTCCATTTCATTCTAAAAGAAAACTAAGATAATAAAAGACAATAGCTGGAATCAACTTTAATTAAAAAGTGCATCAACCAAATAAAGAAAAATAGCAAAGATTAAAATCAGCCTTCATTCAACGTCACTGGACTATGCTTCAACATTTGCACAAAAATAAAAATTAGAAAGTTCTTTTCATTCATCCATGACAACCGCGTCCCACATCCAAGCCTATCTCAAAATATTCAAAAGCAAAACCTAAAGGAGAGTGGCAGCTGGAAGCTCCCATTTTCATTCAACCAAAATCTAAGTGCCAAAACATGGTTTCCAAGAAAAGCTATAAAAAAACGTTCAAAAGCAAAACTCAAAAATGAAACAGGTGTCGGCTGGTCCTAGGAATCCCTGTAGGGTTGCGTGTCTATCCTCTTTATCAGACCGTGTTGGTGGTGCACTTCAAAGCTAGACCGTGAGAGCCTGGATGTTGTATGAAGGTTGGACTGTGTTGTTGTCCTTTACGTGCTGCAGTTGGATGTGGGCTGCTGAACTCTTCCGTGTGCACCTCTATCACGTGGGCTGCTGAAAGTTCCTTTTTTTTTTATTTGCTGGACCAGCCCGGGAGTGCTTCTTCTTTTTTTTCAATTTGCTGAACGGATGAAGCAGGATCCATTTGCTTTGGACGTGTGTGTGGCTGAACCGTGGAGACTGGATGAATTCACGTGCTGGACTTTATTGTGGATGTGAGATTAGCACACTTTGCTTGCTGCAACCCCGATTTTTTAATTGCTCGACAGGTGCTGCACTTTGCTTGCTAGATGTCACACCTTTTTCCAAGCTCACATCTCATTTAATCTCCCAAATGTCCAGAATTATATCTCTAAAATTTTTCCTACAATTAATAATAAAAATAATTAGCTCAAATAATTGAAAGTAATTAAAATTAGAATTTCCGGACAAATTAAGCACAATTAGCAAAAACGGGAAAATATCGGACATTTAAGCACCCTGATTAATTCTAGCACAATAAACCAAGTGAAGTCAAGAAAATATTGACTCATCATGAAGCTTGAAAGCACTTCAATCATAAACATCCATCCTTTGCCAATGATGCCCATAACATGCGACTTGGCCTATGTTCGGATGAGTTTACTCTGAACATTCAGGCGCCCACATCACCATATTCATGTTGGCCGATGATTGTTACCCCATATAATCTTCTACCTGAGATGTGTATGACAAAGCCTTACATATTTTTAACGTGTCTAATACCAGGTCCATCGTATCCGAAGGCATCCATTGATATTTATTTGGAGCCTTTGATTGATGATTTGAAGAAGTTGTGGAGTGGTATTTGGATGTATGATGTTTCAGGGAGGAGTTGACTCACGCAGGAAGGAGTTGACTCATTGGTTAATTAATGCTGAATTTAACTTTGTGCATGTCCATGTGTTAATCACTTGTCCTACCTTTAGTATGTCCAAGTCCTATTTCTTAACTTAGCAATGCTGACATTTCCATAGTCACTTATTGTGTTCATATTTACAGTTCATTTGTTATGGCTGAGCATATCCCAGAAGGAAGTGCTTATGCCTGAATACACTCAGAGTTTCCTCATTGGTTCAAATATCAAGTATGTATATGTTTCCTATAATTAAATAAAGATTTTTTTTATTACACTTCATATAAGCTTTCATTGTGACATCCTTGTAGGTTTATAACTAGCCATTAACTCCAACAAGTCAAGATTTAATGAATTTGGCAAATTGGCCCATGACATGCATCAAAGAATGACACACATACTTTGTTAATGAATACAAATTCCACACACATGCATGGTCCAAAGGAAAGAAGACAACTAAATATGGTGTTTACGTCAAGGGCATCACACAGGGTAGCTATGATGAGTTAGAGTACAACACTTGTACTACTCCAAAGAGAGTGGTTCTTTTTTATTGCGAATGGTTTGATCCTTCTATAAGTGGTACAAGAGTGAATCCTAGGTATAACATTGTTGAATTGAAAATGAGTTTACGATATCGACCGTCTAATCCATTCATTCTAGTAAGTAATGTTAGACAAGTTTATTATGTCCCATCTACCATTTTACAGCATCAACAAATGTGGTTGGTCTGTTGTAATACAAATGAAGCCTAGGGGTAGCATTGACTCAAATGACATTGAAGAAGACATTTCCTATCAAGTTGACCAAATTTCACATGCAAATCAAGATATTGAACTTGAGTGTGTATTAGGATTGCATGACCCTAATGGTGATGTTGAAGAATTACAAGCAAGAAGAAGAAGAAGACGATTATGATGAGTCAAATAACACTTTTAATGTTATACACTTTTAATGTTATTTACTTTTAACTTTGTGCCTAGTTGTACTACATCATTTACTAATACTCTATGATTATGTTTAACAAGAATAATTATCCACTAGACTTTTAGAGGTCAGGTCCGACCATGGATCATGTCCTGAGTCATTACAACTTCCTAATTATAATGATGACCTGCTTAAGTTACAATGTTGGATTGATGTTGATGGTGGGAAGAAAAAGGGAAGAATCTATGGGGTAGGGCAACTTCCTGCAAATTACAACACATGACGAGGTTGTGTGTAGCATCAACCATCTTCATCAAACACTACTTTGAAAGCCATTGTTCACCTCCTACGGTGACTTAAAGCACCTGACCGAAAATATAATGAATTGATAGATGAGTTTATCAATTTCAAACAACTAGTCATGAGATTGTTGCCTGATTCTGAACAACCCCAGTCCATCATCCCTTCGGCCTAGCTATGACCCTCTCAACCACAGTTGACATCAGTCCAGCCTACACCAGTCCAATCGACACCAGTCCAGTCGACACCAGTCCAGCCGACACCAATCCAACCGACACCAATCCAGCCTGCACCAGTCCATCCAACTTCAAACCATTAAAGCGATCAACAAGAAGAGGACAATGAAGATGACGAATATTTAGATTATTAGTTTTCTTATGTCTATGAACATATTCTTATTTATCATTCATAAAACAAATTTACATGATTCCTATACATTTTATAAACATAATTAGTTTGTTAGTGATCATGCTCGGTTGCCTATATATTTCTTGGAGTTATATATATTGTTTGGAGTTATATTTCTTAGAGTTTATATTGCTTGGAGTTATATTGCTTAGAGTTACATTGCTTAAAGTTATATTTCTCGGTTCAATGCAGGTTTGATTGATTGTATTGTGAGGGTAAAACACCAATATAATATTCATTGAAATCTACTATGAAGGTACCAACGAATTTACCGACAGATATATCCTTCAATAATTATCGACAGATCAATATCTGTCAGTAATAGTTACCGACACCATTATTATCGACATAATAATGGTCGTTATAATCTATTGATAATATATATTTACAGACAAAATATGATTTTTTACGACAGAATATGACCATAAATAAGACTTGTTTTTCTAGTAGTGATTGGACACTTATTAATAATAATTTTGAAAATACTTTTCAATAAAAATCATAATTTAAAACTACCTATACAAATAAATGTGTTGTTTCTGGTGCGAGGATCTCAATTTAACAAATTCACACAAAGCCACATGGTAAACAAGTTTCACAACTATTATGCCCTTTCATAGAATTTTTAGTCTTTCACTTTCTAATAACTATACAGATTGTAGGTTCTCAAGTGCATCTCACACACTTATCACTCATTGGCTCACCAGAAGAACTAGAACTACTCACTCACATGTGTGTTCAATTTCTTTTATGATAATTAAAAGTAATAAAATTATTATTACTATTATTATTATTGTATATTGCTATAATCATAAAATTAAATATAAATATTTTTTTATAAGTTTATTGATTTTGTAGGAAGTTTTATAATTATTATGTTTAAAAAACTGTAAAATTAAAAAAAATAAATTAAGTTTAAAGAAACGATTACTTAAAGAATAAAATTGGTAAAATAATTATTTTATTTTAAGAAAGAGATTTTATTAAGTAAAAAGGTAAATATTTATTTTAAATTAAAGAACGTATGAATCTAATTAAACATCTATTAGTATATAGAATATCTTTGATTGAGCTCAATTAAATAAAACAAAATCGAATTTCACATGAGTATTTAAAAATAAACTTAACCCCGCAAGACAAAGATGACAGAGAGATACGCATAACACACGCATTTTTTTTTTCTCGTAGTGATTTGAAAGAATTCAAGAAAAGGTTACAGCACGAATTATTTCCGCAACTATCAGATCTAAAATAAATAATAAAAAATTTTGTTCTCATGTTTTGTCAAAATAATTTATAATGTGTTGTAATATAAAGAAATTTTGATCATTTTCATGAACAAAAAGAAGAAATGTCAACCTATACAAATGCTTTTATACTGAAAATTTAAGTATAAGTTTAAATTATATATTAAGTAAAAATAAAAAAAGTTAAGCTTCTGATAAAAAATTATTAAATTTACTGTTTTAAAATTTTAAATTAAAGATGATATCCATATTTTATATAAATTGAACTCATATGTATTTGGTTTTGTATCTTCTTTATAAATTTCTCTTATATTTTTTCATTATTTGTGGTGTTTTTGCAAATCGAATGCCTTTTGATCTCGTCAAGGAGAGTTTTTCCTAACACATTACTCCGATCTAAAGAAAGATATGCACAAATGTAGATTTCCATAAGTTTACTCTCAATGTGAGTCCAAATAATTATGATTTGAACTACCCTATAATAGTAGTCTCTTGCTTTTCTTTTGAACTCACTTTTAATCAATGGTAAACCTAGCCCACACAATCTAGTGAGTGTGTTTATACTACTATTAAATAAATGAAATCATAACTTACAGTGACACCCAATTGAAAAGTTTGTAAGAATAAAATAATGAAGAACCAATTGAAGAGTGACACAATTGAGAATTGACATGATAATATTAGGCTAGGTGTTACTAGATTTGGCAAAAAGGAAACAAATTACATAAAAGAACAAAACAATTATATATAGTTTACCTTAGGGATGTTAATATAGCCTACAATTTTTGTAGACATCTTTCGGAAGTTAAGAAAAAAATGCCACATAGAAGTTAATAGGTTGGTCCCCATGCTCTCCAAATATTCGTCGATAATAATGTGTGAATTTATTATTTGTTATCATGGTATATTAACTAGGAAGTCTAATAAGTATAAATTATATTTACTCTAAATTCGTTTTATTTATTTTTTCATCATCAATCTCAGAAAAAAATTTCACATTGGATTAAATTTATTCATTATTTTTGTTAGACCCAATTTAATTTAATTTAATTTCTTTTAGCTTGGATTGATTTAGGTGACAAGTTTTAGAATGCTAAATATATACTGTATTTCACTGCTATTTTAGTATAATACTTTTAATTGTTTTAATTATTTAAATTTATCTAGAAAGCTAGCTTTAGGTTTAATTGTTTTCCTGCATTCCTCAAAATAAAAACATATTTCCACCATCCTCTTGCGTATTGGCATCAGCAAAAGGTAAAAGTGAAAAAAAAAAAAACTAAAAGACATAAGTATTTAAAAAGGTGGAGGTGAGGGTAATTTTCCATTGTACTCGCAAAAGCACGTTTAATAAAAGCTCTTCAATCATTTTGCATTAAAAATGTGAATGTTATTCCACTACAAGAACATGGTGAAAAGACATCATGATGAGTGGATCACTAGAGCAAGGTAAATCCTATTGGAGCATGAAAGTATCCAACTCCCACTGCTCATGCATCTCAATAGAAGCCAGTCATCAATGAGATTTTTTAAAAGGGGTTATAAGATAGGATTGGACAATGTTGTTACCTGTTTTTGGAAACTTTGATGGAAGGTTACGTTTGAATTATTAATTTGAATGGATGTGTTACAATCGGAATATCAAGTTTGTGAATTAAAAAGTTTTAAAAGAGTTATTTTTAATTGCATAAATTATTTATAAATATTTTAAAGTTTGTTGATGCAACTGAAATTAAATTTTAATTCATTCAAATTGTGAAATTAAATTGTTTTGAGTTACAAAATAATATCAAAATTAGTAAACTTTTGAAAGAAATATGCAAGGAGCAAAATGTACCACTAGTTTATCACTTATATACTTGTACAAATGGGCTACACACAAAATATGTTCTACACTAAGGATTTTTCTATTCACACCCCTCTTACCACTCACAATATTTAATTAAATACTACCACGTTTCCATAATCCACCACTAACAGAAGAAGCCAATGAGATGTAGACATGTGGCATGATCCTTGCACTTAAAATTACACCAACAAGATTATGCCAAATCATCATCTTCCCTATCAAAAACCCTAACACCACCATCTCTTAAGTGTTAGCCACCACGAATCAGCATGGTGCAACCTCCAATCTTGTACCATTGTCGTCATTTGTGCTATCTTTAGCCATCATCAGCCACCACTGAATAGCGAGCAGCCATTGCAGCACCCAACCTGGAAGTGAAACCTAATTCACACCAACATAGGAATGGATTCAAACTTATATCTCATGAGCCACAACGAACCTAATCTCCTCCATCAACAACCACGAGCATAAAACCATGTCTCGCACTACCAGAATCATGCCACTATTCGTGTCCACTTTGAACCACCATGCATACCTAATAGCAACCTCCTAGCTAGGTTGGGCCAAAATTAGAAGAGACATTATGGTGATGGTCTCGTAGGTCAAGTTGGGGCAGAATATGGTAGGCAGAAGACCAAGGAATGCATAAGCAATGGTTGGAAAAGGAAGAAGGCTCATAGCCTTAAGTGGTGGTGTGGTGGTGGTGTGGTGTTTGGAGGCTCTTAGAGAGGTTAGACCAACTTTTAAAAGAAGGCTCTAAACCAAATATGAATACATGAGAGGAGACAACTCTATTTATAGGCTAAGGGTGTCTCTTAAAAATCCTAAAAACCAAAACTTTGCATGCCTTCTTTTCCAAGCATTACTTAGCCGAGAAAGTGACTCTCTAAGGAGTGGAAAAATGTCCACAAATTCTCTCTAATGAGGAAAGGACATGTGGTCATTAACAAAGGAAAATCATCTTCATTCTTAGAGTATCATGTGGCCACTACTAAATTTAAAGTAAAATCCTCTCTAATGGAAGTATGACACATGACACACACAGTCCACATGATTTGGAAGACTAGCTTAAGGAAAAACACTACATTACTTAGGCCTTAATACAAGCCTAAAGAAACCTACACTACTTGGCGGAAATACATGGCCTAAATTATTCTTTAACCTCCATGACCTAGGTGAAGAGCTTGGCTTTACCTTCTAATGATGGCTCTTCTTGCAAAAGTTTGGCCATGTTTCTTGTGATAAGACTCGTAAATAAGAGTTTGCCATCAACCCTTTCCTTTTGAAAAGGATTTGACCTCATATCAAGAGGTTCTTCATCTTAAACATGCTCTAAATCACCTATAAAAAGGGTTAGATCACATACATTGAATGTAGCATTCACATCATATTCACTTGGCAACTCTAACCTATATGCATTGTTGCTAATTCTTTAAAGCACTCTAAAAGGTCCATAACCACGAGAATTGAGTTTGGATCTCCTTTGTTTTGGAAATCTTTCTTTGCTTTAATGGAGTCAAACCCAATCTCCCTCTTCAAAACCCAACTTTCTTTTTCCTTTGTTGTTGTGTTTGGCATACCTCTCGGCATGGTGTTGAATTTGTGACTTATGAATGAAATCACTCAAATTTGGGAGAGGTATGAGGTCTAAAGGAGTGAAAGGATTGAACCCATACACAACCTCAAAGGGTGACATCTTAGTGGTCTTATGAACCACCCTATTATATGCAAACTCAATGTGGGGGAAATACTCATCCCAAGATTTCTGGTTGCACTTTAAAAGAGCCTTCAACATGGTTCCCAAGGTTTTATTCACAATTTCGTTTTGTCCATCCGTTAGGAGTATTTATAGGTGGAAAAGAGAAGCTTGGTTCCTAGCCTTAACCAAAAAGTTTTCCAAAAATGGCTAAGAAATTTAGTGTCTATATCATACATGATAGTCTTAGGCAAGCCATGGAATTTAGCCATATCTCTAAAAAAAGAGGTTTTCTTTGTAACTGACATCATCTACCTTGTAGTATGGTATGAAATGAGCTATCTTATTAAACCTATCCATAACCAGAAAGATAAAATCTAATCCCCTTTGAGTTTTTGGAAGACCAAGGATAAAATCTATGCTAATGTCTTCTCGTGGGAAGGAGGTAATGAGGAGGGGAGTGTACAAACATAAGGCATAGTTTTGGCCTTGGCTTGCAAATATACAATTACATTTATTACAATTTTTTTGAACATCTTTTATCATGTGTGGCCAATAAAATATTTCTTAAAGAATTCTTAGAGTCTTATCAACTCCAAAATGACCCACAAAACCTTCCTTATGTAACTCCTTGATGTGGAGTTTCCTATGGGAACCTTGAGGCACACACAACTTACCCTCTTTAGACAAGTACCCCTTGGACACATAGATCCGCTATTGAGACCTCTTTTGGCAATTATCAAATATGGAGGAAAAGAAGTTATCTTGCGCATACAACTCTCCCATATGATCAAATTTAAGAATTTGAGATACAAGTTTAGAGAAAAGGTTGTGCCTTCTAGAGAGAGCATTAGTCTCAACATTTGATTTTCCCTTCTCATATTTGATCACATAAAGGAATTGTTCAAGGTATTTCATCCACCTAACATGTCTCTTATTCAACTTGTGTTGTCCCCTCAAATACTTAAGTGACTCATGCTCTATGAATAACAAACTCTTTAGAGACTAGGTTGTGCTTCGAAGTTTGAAGGGACCTCATAAGGGAATACAACTCATTATCATTGGTGGGGTAGTTTAGAATGTCACCATGGAGTTTTTCACTAAAATAAGCAATGGGGAGTCACTCTTGTGATAATGCTCCACCTATCCCTACACCACTTGCATCATATTTTGTCTCAAAAGTTCTTGAAAAGTTTGTGAAGAAATAGGGCCAAGACAAGAACCTCTCACAAGAAAAATAACTCAACAAAGATCGTATAGAGTTCCAAAGTTTATCAACAAGAAGCAAGGGAACTTAAGATCAAAGGAAATAAAGTAGTTAGACGCCCAACACAATCTAAAGCTCGCCTAGCCAAAACAGGATCTCGCCTAGCGGAGGCAACAACTTGCCCAACGCCAACATGTCCAAAAGCTTCATATGTTCTTTTCTTTCAAACCTTGCTTAGCAAAAACCATTTACTAATAAGTGCCAATAAGAAGACTCCTTTCGTGTTTTTCTTGCTTCCAAAACGAGTTACACCTGTAAAAGCTAAGCTTCAACATGGCTTCTCATCCATTAATCACGATTGATGATCAAACTTGTAAGTAGGCATGAACCAAGGGTTGAATGTCCTATAAATTCAACATCTCACTCTTTGTAAACTTCACTTTTAAGATGAATGTAGAAACACTCTGTTGAGATCACTCCAGAGCATTTCCTTTCTCTTGAAAGTCATTGTGAGAGAGTTTGGGAGCCTCCTCTAGCCTCTCTCCCTAGCTAGGCATTATCTCCTAGTTCAAACTACATTATATGCCTCATCACTTCCATATGAATCATCTCGCTTCCACTTTATTTTTCTGCTACATCCTTTAAGTTTCATTCTAGTTCAACTCATTGTTTGGTTTGAGACTTCCATACTCCGAGGGGTCTTCCATACTCCGATAGCGTCTTCCATCAATTTGGAAGAGCTAGAATGGGAGCATTGGTGAGTTTTTCTTTGAGATGCTTGAAACCAACTTGGTGGAAACTCATTTAGGGAACTAAATAGATATCCATCCAAGGAACATCAACTTAAGTTAAGGCTAGAATATTAGAATATTAGAAATAGAATAAGGACTTCAAGCTTACTCTTGCTTTTCTTCAAGCCTTAAAAGAAATTAGACCTCTCATAACAATGGTCAAGAAGATGGAAGGGGAAGATGAAACTTCAAGAGGATCACATTTTTTAGGCTTCTTCTATTTATTTTGAATATCTTTTTAAACATGTAAAATAGTTTCTTTAAGCTTTGTATTTGGCCAAAACCTTTTATTTAGCTTTGTTTTAGAAGCTAGGTTGCTTTTGGAGTAAAGTAGCGCACCATAAGACATGATGTAGAGGATTAATGCGCCTAAATGGGTCTTAGAAGCCTTTGGAAACATTTCAACATTAAGGGAGGCTCCAAGAAATTGAACTTGGATGGTAGTTATGGGGGAAGGCTAACATTCCTCCCCGCTTGCCATAGGAAGCTTCTAGTTCCCTTTTAGTTCATTGAATTTACTCCTTCACTTATAAAAGGTGATGTGATCATAGATAGGGCAAAGGAAGAAGAGAATAAAAGGATGACAAGAAGCATCGCTAAAGGAAATCATCTTATTTCTTGGCTCCTTTATACCTTTGTACAAAAATATTAAACTAGGTTTCTTGGCTTATATTTTGCCTTTATTAGCATATGATTTCATAGGCTTGTAGTTTTCCTTTCTTGTTTCCTTTTCTTAGTTTTTGTTGTAGAGAAGCTTATATATTCTTCTTTCCTTAAAGGTACAATCAATGTGGGACTTCACATAGTTTGGACTTAAAAGAAAAAAGAATAAATAAGTCTCTTCTGCTTTTAGTTGCTTGTATTGCAAGATATCTTATGTATAGTTTTAGTTTTGATCTTTAGACTAGTTAGGTAGCTTATATACCATTAGTAGGATGTAGACACTACTACAAAATTAATCATAGATAGCGCTTAATAGATAGCGTTTTTTTAATAAAGCGCTATCTATTAATATACGGAACAATAGACAGCGCTTATTTAAATAAGCGCTATCTATTGTCATAGGAATAGATAGCGCTTTTTTTAATAAACGCTATCTATAGATGATTAATATTATTTTTTTAATTCATAATTTAAAATAAATTCATAGATAGCGCTCTTTTAAAAAAGCGCTATCTATTTCAACCCAATATATTAAAATAGATAACGTTGTTTTAAAAAAATATCTACTTTTAAAAAGAGATTGAAAATAAGATTTGAGTTTGAGTGTTTTTTTCTCAGATGAGAGGTTCTTACGATTTCGTGAGGAGCTTCTTTTCTCGCTTCGTGGAACTTTTTTGTGTTCTGAAACAAATTTTCTCCTTTATCCTAAAATTTAAATTTACGTCCAAGTTTCGCTTCGGTTTTTCGTCCTAGTTTCACTTCCGATCTTTCTTTTATTTTGTTCGGTTTAGCTTTTCTGCTTTTTGGAATAAAACGAGATTGGCCAGAAATCCTTTATCTGTTCTTTTCTTGTCAAATTCGCGAAGACCATCTNTTACTCTCTTCTTCTTTCTTGCTATTCTGTCCTTCCATTCAAGAAAACCGCAAACCCTAAATCAAGGAAAAGGGAATTTTTGGGTGCGGCAAGGTAGTGAGTGAAGTTAATGCTAGAAGGAAAAACGAAAAAGCAATTAAATGAGATTAAAGGAGGATTCTAGGGTTTGAGAATTCCTATTTGGGAAGTGAGGAGTGGATGGCGATAATAGGGAGGAGAGTTTCGGTTTTAAAAGTGGTGACACGGGGTTNGGGAGAAGGAACCATTGAGTATTGTGAGGTCACCATTAGGGTTCTATTTGAGGTTCAGAAGGGGTTTTATTTAAGGACGATGAGGAGTAAGTTGNGAGCACAGAAGGAGATTGCTTTAAGAAGTCAGAGGGAGAACTAGGTAATGGAGAANGAGGAGTGCATAGTGACCTGAGAGTTAACGATGAAGAGGAATTAACCAGGTATGGAGAGCTAATTCCGTTCTTTTTGAATTATTGTGGTCTGAATGCATGAGTTGAATGTGTTCCTGTTATATAGTTTATGTGTTAATTGAGTTTCATTGCTAGAATAATTGGAAGTTAATAATACTTTGTAATTATGTTTCGTGGAATTACAATGTAAGACCCTGGTTGTTATTCTAGTTTATATATGGCCACGCAATGTTTGAGTTTTATGAATTATGAGTTGGTATGTGGTATTTGATTTGAACTTTGAGTGCAGGGAGAGATAGTCAGGTTATTAGTTATTCTGTTAAACTCCACCGGGTTCTTTGATGCAGGNNAAATGTGTCTTCTTTGTGTTTGTGAGGGAGTGTGCTGGTTGTGGTGTGATTTGGTCCAATTTTCTGCATTTTTTGAAACCAGTATCCAAATTATATTTCAGAAAGTTATATGTTGTTGATGCACGACCAAGAAAAAATGCATTGGCTAATAGAGCCATGGGAGGTGGTTCAGAATTATCATCAAACTATTTTCAATCCGAGGTTGTGAAAGGCTTGAACTGACTAGTTATGATTTCTTGTTTTATCCAGTTATAATTATAAATTTGACTTTACTTCCGAAGTACCTGAATTCTTATTTTGTATGACAGATAGTCTTGTTGGAGATAGACAACATCCATGCAAAGAGACAGATTTGTTCGGCTTTGAAAATACATGGACACTCATGGCAAACATCATCAGATGGACTGTCCTCTTTCTTGGTTAGTCTGTGAATGTTTGAACATTTTATCTGTTGCAGCATTAGATGAATTGGTTGGGCTATTAGAAAATAACCCGCTTTGAAGCTGTTAGAATAAACTGTTTTTAAAATTTTTGCATTAATGAAAAGTTTAGATGTGAATCATGATGCATGCACAAAAGTATTTCTATTATGCCTTTACAAATATCCAGTATGGTTAAACAATTTAAGAATTCATACTGATGGCATTTCTGATACTTTTCTACTGAACTGTTTTATGTATGGTTATTCATAAAAACAAGTGGGAAAAACTAAAAAAAGAAAAAAAGAACTATTTTTGGTATTGGAGTTTGGATTTGATTTCAAAAATCAATCTAATCCAAAACAAATTTATAAATTTGCTGATATTTTTATTTATAAATTTTTTAGATAATCACTTATATATACATTTATTTTATAAAAGTATATAAACGTAATTATCATTTTTCAAGTTGTGAATTTAATAGTATAGATTTTAAAAGTTATATAACTATTAGCTTTATAATGACTTGNAGATTTGATACTTCATGTTTTTAATTTTTTTATATTAATTACATATCTTAGTAATTTTTTGAATACTTCAAAGAAAAATGAAAGTAAGGCTGAAATTTAAAAATGATTCAATCCCAGATGCTTTTAATTCGAGTTAATTGAATTGGATTTAAATTTTAAACCAAACTATTTTCATGGTGAATTAATGATTGATTGGGTCTAATGAATTTTCTTTTCCAAACTGATTTAATATAATATTAAATATCCTCAGTTTATGCAGATTATNGTGAGAATGGGCAGTTTATATCAACAATTTCAGATGGTCTAAAGGTTCTAGATCTTTGCTGCTATAGTGGTTGTTTTTCTCTAAATGACGTGCGTGGAGGTGCTTTAAATGTCACTGGTAGGTTATATTTTTAGTTCTCATTATTTTTCTAACAATTATCACNGCTTACAATTGACATTATAATGTTGTTGATACTTTGCTGTTTTATATTCTCATGATTGAAATTTNTGATTGAAATTTTGAAAGGAAGCATGCATACACCTTATCATCCTTGAGCTAGTGATGTTAAGTATTCCTGAATCGAATCCAAACTTGGAACTAAACTTATAACATTTATAGCTAAATTTTAACAGTTAAANCTATTAATAGTTAATTATTAATNAAGCCAGAGTCTTCCTCTATTGTAGACCATTGATCTGAACGGCTTTGAGTCATCCAATTGCATGCATATAATATGTATATTGGTTGTGACTCATCCTGTTTGTTAGAGAAGAAGATTAAGAATGGGATGAAAACTTAAGAGTGGNAATNANCGACTCTGTATAGTTTGTCTCCATACCAGATATATAGGCCCACCCTAGTGAGTTATAATAACCTAAGAAGTATTATGTATCACCACTGATAGTTTTTTATTTTTAATGTTTTAAATTAGGTGAATTTCTTTTTCCTGGTTTGAAATACTATAAGTCTTCAGAAGTAGATTTGTCATTCATAAGTAGGTGAATAACTTGTATTGAATGGTTGAAGACTTATTTCCATGTTGCATGGTATTTGTTAGTTAAATAAATTATATTATTGTGAAACTGGTTGGAGGAGTATATGGTTGTAATGAAAGCATGACTTACTATTAAGAGTTTAAACTTGTATATTGTATATAGTTATTTGTTATCATGTACTGAATCTGTATGGAGTATACTAGAGTTTTGGTTCTTTTTAATGTTCAAATTATAAAGTTGTTTTTTAATTTTGGTTTTCTAGTGTTGAAGACAACCCAACGACAATGATTGTGGGTATTACGTGCGTCAATATACGAAGGAAATTATCACATACTATGAAGGAGGAACAATTACAACTGATGTAAGTTATCTTTATTGTCATAATTAATTTGAAGTAAAATTTAATTAACTAATTCTATATTATTTTTCTTTCTTGCAGTACTTTTCTAGTTGCAGATATCAACAATATCGTGAAAGTCAAATCATTGAAGTTAGGAAAAATTAGTGTTTAGATGTAATTAGTACATGCTTATAGATTATGTGAGGGTAATGTACATGTTTATAAGTACTGATAGGATATATATATTTTATGTTTGTATATATTATCTTATAATGCAATGTATTGTCATGACATGTACTAGACGACTTAACGATATTAATGAACATTCTTTTTGAGACATTTGTGATATTGTTTTCAATATTTTATATTTTTTTTTGTATATAACAAAACCAATAGATAGTATGAGTTTGTAAATAATAAAACCAATATTTTATAGTTTATTATAAAATTAATTATTTTTTTTTAAAAAAAATTTAGACCAATAGATAGCACTTATTTAAAAAAGCGCTATCTATTGTTAGCCAGCAATAGATAGCGCTTATTTAAAAAAGCGCTATCTATTGTCAGTCACCAATAGATAGCGCTTTTTTAAAGAAGCGCTATCTATTGGTAGCTGACAATAGATAGCGCTTTTTTTAAAAGCGCTATCTATTAATAGATAGCGCACGCATAGATAGCGCTTAAAAAGCGCTATCTATGATAAAAAAAAGCGCTATCTATGCACTTTTTTGTAGTAGTGAGAATTAAGAAATGTAGGACTTAAAACAGTCTTAAGAGCCACTATCCAGACTTGAAGGCCTCCAAGTCCCACATCCTTTAGTTTTCTCCACCTACTTCATCTCTCAGTGCTATATAAGCAACTTAAGGTCTCCTTTGTATATACACCTTAAGATTTGAATATAAATAGTGATTTGAATTCAATTGCATTACTTCGTTGAGATAGAATTTTGTCTCTTAGTCTAATTTTTGGTCTTATCTTGTGAAGAACAAGTGGCGATCCTCCTTGGCATTTATATTGGATCCTTTGAAGTAACATGTCATCTAATTCATAAGTTTTCTCTCCTATCTCTCTTACATTTTTAGTCTTTTTAATTGCATTTCTTAATTGTTCTTGTTTAGTTATTAGGCTTATTTCAATCTAGGCACATTGTTCCATATCAAAAGGAGAGGCAACATTGTGTAATTCTTTAGAACTTGATTGAATGTAAAGTCATTTTTCCAAAATTTCAAACATCTTCTAGAATTCTTCATACCTTCTCCTTCATGGTTGGCATACCTTCCTAAAAAGACATCTACCAAGACCACACAACACAAACATCTTCATCTCTATATCTCTATTTGCTTTCGTTACTCTCATTGAGCACATGGAGTCTTATCTCTTTGAAGAAGCTTCATCAACTCATCTTGGAGATCATGTTATGTTGATAGAGATTGCTTTGAGGAGGGTCCTTCAATTAAGTTGATGCTCCTTGGATGGATAACCATTTAATTCCCTAAATGGATTTCCATTAAAACTATTGTCTCTCTCCCCACTCAAACTTGACATCCTATTTCACCAACTAATTCAGTGATGAATCTATGTTTGAAAAGTTAGGCACAAATCTCCTACAGAAAGAAGCTAAACCATGAAAGCTCCTAATTTCTCCTACATTTTTTGGAGTTAGCCACTCTTAAATGGCCTTATCCTTAATGAGATCAACATGGATTTCATGCTTGTTGACTATGAATCTTAAGAAAATCACGCTTTCCTCACAAAAGATGCACTTCTCTTTGTTGGCAAATAGGTGTTTTTTTCTCAAAGTGGTAACCACTACTTATAAATATCCTAAATGCTCATAAATACTCTTTTTATACACTATGATGTCATCAAAGTATACAACCATAAAATTTCCCAATGCAATACCTTAAGACATGATTCATTAACCTCATGAAAGTGTTAGGAGCATTAGTTAAGCCAAAAGGAATCATTAACCATTCATATAAACCAAACTTAGTCTTAAATGCAGTTTTCCACTCATCACCTTTTCTTATCCCTATTTTTTTATAATTAATGACTTTTAAGATCTACTTTGGTAAACATGGTGGCTCCGTGCAACTCATCCAACATGTCATCAAGCCTATGAATATGGTGCCTATACTTAATGATGATGTTGTGAATAGCCCTACAATCACAACACATTCTCCATTTTCCATCTTTCTTGGGGACTGTTAACACAGACACATCAAGAGTACTCAAACTCTTTTGGACCAATACTTTATTAAGAAAGTCTTGAACTTGGTTCTAAATCTCCTTGGTTTCTTGCAGATTTGTTCTACAGGTTGGTCTATTTGGTAAGCTCGCCCCAAGAACAAACTCTATTTGATGTTTTATCCCCCTAATTGGTGCAAGTCCTTTAGGATCTTCTTGGGCTATGAGGGCCAGGTGAAACTGGGCTTTGTGGACCAAGTGAAAGTGGGCTTTGAGGGCCAGGTGAAATTGGGCTTTGTGGGCCAGGCGAAACTAGGCTTAGGGGCCAGTGTAGAAACTGGGCTTTAGGGCCAGGTGAAACTGGGCTTATGGGCCAGGCGAGCTGGGCTTACGGGCCAATATGGAAATTGGGCTTAAGGGCCAGGTGAAACTAGGCTTAGGGGCCAGTGTAGAAACTGGGCTTTAGGACCAGGTGAAACTGGGCTTATGGGCCAGGCGAGTTGGGCTTATGGGCCAGTATGGAAACTAGGCTTAGGGGCCAGTGCGGAAACTGGGCTAAGGGGGCCAAGTGAAACTAGGCTTAGGGGGCCAAGTGAAACTGGGTTTTGTGGGCCAGGCGAAACTCGGCTTAGGGGGCCAGGTGAAACTGGGCTTTGTGGGCCAGGCGAAACTGGGCTTTGGGGCCAGTGTAGAAACTGGGCTTTAGGGCCAGGTGAAACTGGGCTTATGGGCCAGTGTATAAACTGGGCTCATGGGCCAGGCAGGTTGGGCTTATGGGCTAGTATGGAAACTGGGCTTAGGGCCAGGCGAGCTGGGCTTGCAAATTTTGAAAATTCTTGAAATTTGTAATTTTGTGAAATGTTTTGTAATTTTGACAGAAATTTGATTTTTGGAAAGACACCAAGGCATTCAAATCCTTCATTACAAAGTGTTAAAATCTTGATGCTACTTTTTTCTGTATTTTTGAAGAAGGATTCGACAACCATTCATATGAATGAAGAGGGTTTCGATCCGAAAAATTTTCTGTTTGATGGATTAATGAAAACATTTGCTTTGTTTTGCATTTACTTTTACTTGAGTCAGTCATCTTACTTGCAATCATAAAACTGATTTTTATTTTCAATGTTTTGTGAAAATTGAGGAATGTCATAGATCCGAGGTCTAATGTCAGATATGATTATATGTTTGACTCTTTCTTTCTAGACATTAATGTACACATGCTTGAATTCACTAGCAAGGGAAAAACAAAAGAGGTTTATGAGGGTTTGGAAGGGAATTGGATAGTCGTATGGGTACTACAAACCCCAAAGGAGATGTAATATGTGAGTGTCAAGACAAAACATGAGATACCAAAAGTTGCCCCGATTTGTTGTTTGGGAAAATGAGCTAGTGTTTGGATCCATAAAAATTAGGGTGAAAATTCAAAGGAGATTCGTAAGGCTGCCCTAGTCTCGAGATTATGGGTTAATGAATTTCAGGACGAAGATGCGTGGTGAAATCCACAAAGCTGCCCCAATTTTTTCTTTGGCATAGGGTTTTGTTTGGAAGAAGTGGTGGGCATGAAAAGGATCGGCTAACAAGGTTGGTCCCAATTGGTTTGATTTTTTTTTTTTTGCTTTTGGCTAGTCGATAGGGAGATTTCTTCTCTTGTTTTTTTTTCAACTTTTTTTTTTACGACACATTGAAAGTCACTTCGCCTTAACGCAAAATTAAGCTTTATGAAAATTTGAGCAATCATTATTCAATCTGTGTGGGCTTTACTAGGCTTGTAACGTGACTAGGGGCTAAAAGGTATTAGAAGAAAGGGTATAAAGGCCCAAATAAATGCTTGTCGGTTATTACTTCTTGAAACAAGAGTTATCATCTAGGCATTGCATCAACCTTTTGACTTTTGAACACTTTGCTTTTTTCTCAAACTTTGACTTTTATTCTTTTTGCTCAACATCACTTTGTGATTGATTTTTTTTGTTCTTTTTGTTTTGTTCTTTTTTGTTTTGTTCACTCTTCTTGATGAATCTTTTTCATTTAATCATTGAGTGCTCTTCATTTCCGTCATGAGTTGACTCCTACCTGATGATAACCCTTGCTTGGGGATAATTTTGAAAAAGAAATTATTTTTGGCTCAAACGGGGTGACAATGGATATATTTTTTTGTTTTTAGGTAAAGGCAAGAAGGCCACACATCATTTTGAACTCTGATTGCTTTATTTTCAAAAGATTAACTTTGTGACTAGATGACTTCAACATAAATCGTTTTTTTTTTGTTTTGCTTTTCCTTTTCTAGACTGCCCTTTCAGGTTTTCAATCTAGTGGAATGCTTCTTCTTTTTGTTTTTTTTTTGTCTTAATGGATTCAGGGATCGCCCTACTAGCGCAAGCGAGGATAACTTTTGGTCAGGCCAATCTGCCCTAGTGTAAAGATTTACTTTTTACTGAGGGTAGTGACATTGTTTGTTGGGGAAGATCCTTTATTTTGGGAAAGTGGAGGGTGTAGATTTTCAAGCAGCACGTGCACAAACATCTAGAAAGGAGACATCAAAATGTTATTTTTGAATAAACATTTGACCTCAGCAAAATTTGACATTGTAACCTTTGTTTTTGATCATCCTTTTTTCATCTTATTTTATTATTTTTGAAAAATAAGAATTTGACGATTTGTAAGAAGACAAGTGACTCAATATTGCCCCCATTTTTTTTACTTTGTTATTTGCGGCCTTTGTTTTATCCACGACACCCTATTAGGACATGATTTCCAGTAATCCTTGGAGATACATCGTAATGAAAGTTCACATTAAAAATCATAGATGAAAACACGATATCAATGAGCATAGCCCTTATAGCAAGACAAATCAAAACATGAGCAAAGCAACATCAACATCACTTTGTACAATAACTCATGCTTTCCTATATAGTTCTAGAGTCCTCTTCATTTGTCCATGTCATTTATGGAGACGAACTCACATCTTGCCACAATGCTGGATTGACTTTCTTCAAACTTTAAACATCTTGAATCGATCAAAGCTTGCACTTTATGCTTTAGAGCCTTGCATGCTTCTGTTGAATGTCCACATGCTCCCTCATGATAATCACACCTGGCATTTATGTCATAGTCCTTTGGGTATGGAGGTCATACAGGCCTGGTAGGACAAACCTTTATGAGATTATTGCGGAGAAGATCTGGCAGTAGCTCTGTATAGGTCATAGGGATAAGGGTGAAATTGACGAAATTTCCTTCTTGAGTCTTTCTCGGATCAGCGCCTTGACCCGCATTCGGATTCGAACCCGCGTTTGCCCCAACCCTCAAGGGTTCAGTTGGGATATGCTGCGGTGGATAATACCCTTGTTGAGGCGTAGTTTGATGAGCAAACGAGGCGTTAGCAGCGTATGGTTGATGATTATGAGTGGGAGCATGGCCTCTCAACACAGGCGTTACCAATGATGCATGCACGTCTCCTTCCTTCTTCTTTCCTAGATTGAAACTAGGTTTTTCGTACTCGGCAATTGCAGACGGGCCATATGCAATTTTCCCGTTTTTTAAACCGATTTCTATCCTTTCACCAATTATGATGATATCGGCGAAATTGACAGACACATTCCCAACTATATGTTCATAAAATGGTGGTTGGAACGTATTTACAAACATTGCCACCATCTCTTTGTCAAATAAAGGCGGCTCCACTTGTGCGACTAACTCTCTCCGTCGTTGAGCATAATCCTTGAAAGTTTCATTGTCTTTCTTCGCCATATTTTGCAACTGCAGGCGGTCGGGTGCAACATGCGTGTTGTATACGTACTGTTTCACAAAGGCATCAGCCAGATCCGCCCAACAACGGATTCAAGATGGCTCTAAGTGGGTATACCAGTTCAATGCCACCCTAGCCAAGCTGTCTTGGAAAACGTGGATGAGTAGTTAGTCATCATTGGCATATGCAGCCATTTTTTTACAATACATGGTAAGATGACTTTTAGGGCATGTACTACCCTTGTATTTCTCAAATTCGGGCGCTATGAACTTATGCGGTATTTTCACACCAGGAACCAAGCTCAATCTTGCAACATCGCCGAATCCATAACTTTTGACTCCTTCTATGGCCCTCAACCTTTCTTCCAGAATTTCCAGCTTATTTTTAGCTCCAATGAAGCTACCGATTCCCCCCAATCATTGTGGTGTGCGGCGCGGCCCCGACTAAAGAGTCCTCCTTAGCAACCGTGTGTGGCATTACAGTCACCCGCGTTCCTTCAACTACGGTCGTCTCATTAATTGCTACAACTGCCATGGGTGCCGACACTGAGACAGGTCCTTGAGTGCCGATTGGCGGTATATTAACAGTCGTGGGAAGTGAGAATGAAGTGTGCTCAGTTTCTGAGTACTCTCCTACATGAGGAGTGTAACTCGGGGGTAATCCATATAGTGGGAAAGGAATCGATTGGCTCACAGTGTTGAATATCGAGGGGTAAAAGTGGGCATTCCCCTCAACCTGTGCAGACGAAGACTCTCTAGTAGTCTTCAAGGATTCGAGAGCTGCCAAGATCTGGCCGACCTGGTCTTTCAACTAGCTAACATCAGCTTTGAGGGATTCATGCGACTCCTCCCAATTTTCCATGGCTCTTGAATTGGCTCGAGTCCTGTAGGGATGTCGTGGAAAATTGGTCGTTGTTTTCCTCACTTGTACTGTTTTATTATTTTTATTAATTTAAATTAGACAAAATATGCTAAACGAAACATGATGCATGCATAATATGAAAATGCAATGCCATTATTTATTTTTTTTAAAAGAATAAACAGTGTAAGGGTAATAGGAACACATACTTCTCCCTTTGTGCCCTAAGAAAGGTTCGATGCTTCGAGTTCAAGGTCATATATATGCAATCTCACCAGGATGGTTCCCTAAACCTAAAGATCAAAAGTCACTAGAGCTATGGCCCCCTTCATAGCATTTCCACAACAGTCGAGTAATCAACTAGATGCGGAGACACAAGTGAAGAGGACAGACTCTAGCTGGAGTTCTCACGATAGCCAGACAGGAAGTACATCCCAGAGTGACACCGCTACACAACTCCTCTAATTCTAAGTTACACTCAGACTCGGGTATAGAGCCTCACTCAAAAGATGCACAAAGTGTCTGTGTGAAGGGAGAATGCAATACACCCAAACCCTCACCTGCAAAGCAACCAGAAAATTTCCAGGCAGATATAAACATGTTTTCTACCCTAGGGTTCAATATACAACAATTATTGCAATTATTTCAAACATCAAACATAGATAAAGAAAAAGGGAATAAAACATAAAGCAAAACCACATCGAATTTGCGCATCTAATTAAATGGCCTGACTCTCAAAGTCCCCAATGGAGTCGCCATTTGTCGCAACCGGAATCGCGATGGGACGATGATCCAAAAAGAAAATGAGTTTTGAAAAAGTTTTGGAGTCACCACCATAGTTTATTCTGGGAAACTACGGAAAAACCATAAAAAGGATAAGGCTTAGTCTATGAAAACCGGATTCTGGTTTCGGGAGTCGGTTACGTGTAGGGAAGATGTTAGCACCCTCCAACGCCTGCCCTAAGGCAGTACCTTTAATTAAATGCGCAAACTTGATGTGGTTTTTCAAAATGTTTAATTATCCCTGAAAATAAAATTCTAAAGAAACAAAAATATTTTTTTTTTTTATTTTTTTGTGCCCGATAAGGACGGTCCTTGCTCCTACGTCTTCTCAAAATGAGAAATCAGGGTTACGTAGTTCTAGCTGAGAGAATGTTTGTTGTTTGAAAATATTTATTTCGGTATTTGATATAAAAAAAGGGAAAAGGTTCTTAGCACGAGGACGATGTGTGCGATCACACACGTGCTTAAACCTTTAAAACAAATTTTATTTTATTTTATAAAAAGGGAAAAAGGTTTTGGCACGAAGACGATACGTGCGATCACACACGTGCTTAAACTTTTAAAACATTATTTTATTTTTATGAAAGGGGAAAAGGTCTTAGCACGAGGACGATGCGTGCGATCACACACGTGCTTAAACCTTTAAATTATATTTTTTATTATTTATATTAGAGGAAAGAATAAGAGTTTTTAGCACAAGGACGATGCGAGCGATCACACATGTGCCTAAACCTTTAAAATAATCAAGAACCATTTTTGATTTTATAATTTTATCATTTTTATATTTTGTAATTTTATAAATTTTACCTAATTTATTATATGAAAATAATTTTTACGTACGTGTTTACATGAAAATAATATTTACGTACGTGTTTGAAACAAGATTATAAAAAAAAATTGTATTTACATAATGGTTTTACATTAAGTACTTGAAATAATAAAAAATACTTGCATACGCATTTCCTTTAAAAAAGTCTAATTTAGAAAATAAGTTAAAACTACATCTAGCGCTAAGTGTTAAAAAGTTTTAAAACTATTTTTTTATTTTTGTGGTTTTACTCTTTTTTTTTAATTCATATAAATAAAGACTTATAAAGGAAAACTACCAAAAGAAATAAACGAAAATAATAAAAGTAATAATAACGCACACAAAGGAAAAGTAAAAAAAATTGACAAATAGGAGATGACAGTGACATCTAGGATAAGTTTATGTGGAAAAGAAAATAAAAACCAAAAAAACAAAAACAAGGAAACAACTCACTGACACATGACAATTCTTATCTCTTGGAGCTTCGTTCACTATTATTCGCCTCGTACCTCAGATGTTTCCTCTTCCCTGTGTGGTTGGCTTTTTTCGTCTCTTGCTCTTCTTAAAAAAATGTTTCTTCCCTTAGAAAGTTCTCATTCTCCTTTTTCTCTGTTCCCTTATATTCTCTTCTCGAAATTGAATTTTTTTTCCCGCCTCTTTTTCTCTTCGAGGTGCATATTTATATACTGTAATATTATTGTGATCTTGCCTTAATGACGAATTAATTGACATTTAACAAAATAGGAAAAGAAATGATCTAATAAATCAAATTATAATAACTGTCATTAAATTGTCCATTAAAAGGAAATTATATTTTTTTTGAAACTGAATGTATTAATATTAATGACTTGTGAGCATTTTTCCAAGAAAATCAAATCTTTTTTCTTTTCATTTTTCACGTGCACCCCCCTTTTTTTCCTTTTTTCCTTCCTTCTTTTTTCCTTTTATTTTTTCTTTTTTTCATTTTTTCATTTTTTCTTTTATGCATTAACTTCCATATTTAACTACCCTTTTTCTTCATAAAATCTGCTAATTACATAAATTTTATTAGAAATAAATACCATTTCGAATATGAAATTTTCATCTTAAAATTTTTATTTAATTACGGTATAAATAATGTCTATTATCATCGAAAATTTTAAGATCTACATTATGTTCTTATTAATATATTTTATTTTGAGTTAAGAAAGACATTATAACAATTTAAATCGAGAATTAATCAAGAAAGAGAAGTTTGAGTTAAGAAAGACATTATAACAATTTAAATCGAGAATTAATCAAGAAAGAGAAGTTCTTACTACTTGTACTTAAAAGTTATTATCTTATGTTATTTTAATACACATTTTGTATGAGAACAAAGGTACGTGCTTGGCTATGCACGTTTTCATCCTTGTTTTCAACATGGTTTCTGTATGTGATTGACGTGATAGAAAGTGGGGTTATGAAAATATATATTTAATGGAAGAAAGAGAAAATTATGGATAATAACTTGTATTTGGACACGACTCGAGGCACAAAGGAGCGTAATAGTTAGGTAAGGTTGAAAGGGAAAACCAATTTAGAAAACAATTGGGAGTAGGAACATAAATTGATGTGACATTTGGCCACTCTCTACACAACACTTAAGTTGAACCACCTTCTAAATTGCGACCCCCTTATTAAATCATGGAACTAATGTCTTCCAACTTTAACAAGATCAAGTTTTTTTTTTTTTTTTCATGTTCTTTTCAATAGAGACCATCTTATATTCAAATTAAAGTTAGGATGACTTTAAAATATAGATAAATCTTTCCTTTACAAATAGCTTTTGTAAAACTGAAAATATGTCATTAAAATATAGGTAAAGAGCATGTATTTTGGATTTAGATGGTATTTACATTGATTAAAATCATTTTGGAGGTAGTTTGTTAAGAACCAACCTATTAAGATAGTAGGAAATATTGTGTAGAGATTATATGTTTTGTTTTTTCTAAATATAGAATTTATATCGTTGTGTGGTTTCTGTTAATCATCTTTACAAGAATCAAAATTGCGAACAAATAGTAAACTAAATTTTGTCCGAACTTTTTTTTTTTCTATATATTGTGGATAGCAAATATGGAGAACAAAAAATGTATGGTTTGTTTAGCTGAATGGAGACATTTCTCCTTCTGACAAAATTTATCTTATATATATATATATATATATATTTGTATGAGTTGTTTTAGTCCTGTTACTCCTTGAAAAAAGTTTTGTAATAAAAAAGTGTTAATTAATAGTTATAATATAAAACTAGTTGAACTATCACAAATATCGAAATAAGATCAATTGAATATTGTGTTATTAGAAAAAAAACCTTTAGTTCTATAATTATTTATCTAGTGTGTGTTCATAACGTGAAAGTAATGTGAATTTTTTTTCTTTATTCTTTCATTGTTTATAAATGTACAGTAAAGGAGGGTTTTATTGATGGTCTGTATCCTTCGGAAAGAGCTAGAAACCGTCAGTAATATGACATTAATATGTCAAAAAGTCGTCAGTAATATGCTTGTCGCTAACATTTACCGACGGCTTGTTCCCCTCGGTAATTATCGAAGGGTAGAAGCCGTTTGTAATTACCGAGGAGCAAAAGCCTTCGGTAATTACCAAGGGGTGAAAACCCAATTTTTGGATAAAGACAGAGATAAATAACAGGAATCAACCACTCAAGACCATTGTCTCCATGTCCTTCTTGACTATCCTAAATCTAAAGCAACTCTAAAAGATCTTTCCACAAGTTTATCTATATCGGTACTTGGACGATTCTAACTTTTATCCAAATCTAAATTAACCCTTTGATCTTCTTTATATTCATTTAAGCTAGTTTAATGTTACAAAATCAGTTTCTAAAGTAAAATTTATAGTTACTTATATCCTTGATCTTACATTTATAAGCCACTTTCACCGGATATGGTTACATGTTTAAAATTCATAATACAGTTGGAATAATTTGACAGTATACACTTTATATAGACTTGTCTCTTACTTGTACACATTAAAGAGATAAACAAGGAACAACACAAGGGCATGAGTTCAAATCAAATAGGATCAGTATGCGAACCTATCTTGGATGTGAACAAGAGACAGAGACTAGAGTTTCCCATAGCAAAAAAACCACTACAAATCTTTGTCAGAACACACCCCATGGATGATAGTTTGGTATGTGCTATGGCCCATCACTACAACATACAATTTGATACATAGAAACTTCTTTGTTCTTAAATTAAAAAACACAAATCACTGCAACACTATTACCATCAAAATCAAAACAACATTCTTCAAAGAACCAATGTTCCTTGGTCCCCTTCTTCGAATTAAACCACGCAAACCCCATTAACAAAAGAAACAACTTACCTCTACGGCAGCGACAACCCGCACCTCTGATACCCTATCTTGCGAAGCCCTTCTCACATAGTGAAAGCCACTTCGTCACCCGCCTTCCTCACCAGCTAGAAGCTTTGCCCACGCCGCGACACCACCCTCTGACCTAGTGACAACACCTCCTCACGCCGCCAAACCACCGTCGTATTCAGGAGCTCGTGAGAAACAATGGGTCAAGAAAGAAAGGCGGGGGAAAGTGAACAAAAATTGGGACTGAAATTTCACTAAGGAGAGAATTAGGGAGAATGGAAGTCTGGGATCCAATTTCATTAAGTTTATAAATATATCGACGGGCAAAATAGCCTTCGATTAAATCTCTACCCATTACTGAAGGGCATAAGCCCTCGGTAAGCACCATCTAAAGTGATAAAATCACTGCCCATTACCGACGGGCTAAAGCCTTCAGTTTATCACCTTTACAGAAGGACCAAAAGCCTTCGGTAATAATCCTTCGATAATTAGCTTCTTTCTTGTAAAAATGTTTTAGAATTTGTAATTTTTCTTTTTGGATTTGACTCTTTAGTTCATAAAGTTTCATTATAGTCTTTTGCCTAAAGTTATTAAATTGGTTGTTATTACTATGGTTATCTAAATGATTTGAAATATGTGAAAAAATAATAGATTTTAGATTCCAATTGTTTTTTCTTTTGTTATTTTTCAAATTAAGGAGTTAGCACTAGTAAGACAAAAAGACATCAGTTAATTTTGTTTATAGGCATATATGGACGAGGTAAAAAGGGATAGGTTTTATGCCTCGGTCATGAATCGAGGTAAAACGAGATAGGACTTTGCCTTGGTTCTTAGATAACCGAGGCACTAATGTGTTTTTTTTTTTTTTTAGACTTTAGGACTCGATTATGCATGATGGTCAGGAACCCAAAGGTTGGATTATCAGGTTGCAATGCCAAAATCAGGTTACAATGCCAAAATCAGTAACTTGTACTTGTGAGTCTTCATTGGCCGCAACACTCTCTGTTTTCCCCATTTTCAAACTCTCATTTCCAACAACACCATTTCCAAACACACAATACTCCTCCAGCTTCTAGAGCTTTCTGCGTTTCCGAATGTCCACCGCACCGGCGCAGCCTTCGGTGAAGTCGGAGCCTCTATACAACTTCGCCCTTCCCTTCTTGAAATGGGGAGCCAGCGACAAGAACAAGCACACCAACGCAGCGCATCACCACTATTGTCGCCACCCCTCCTCCCACCCCTCCGATCATGCCTCCGAACCTGACTCCGACCCCGACTCCTGCCCTCACCGCCTTGGATATATATAAGCAAAACGAACACAATGTTAATTGTGAAGTGTGTAAACCAATACGATTGAATATATATAAGCAATCTGGAAAAGTAATTGCAGTACAATCGTTTTTTCAATTCCATATTCTAATTGCAAACCCCCAAACTGAAAAAAATCAAAATTTCAAAGACAGAAGCCCAAAAATTAATTTGAAATGAAATCTGTCTCACAAGTCTTCCCCAAGTCTTCCAATTCACAAACTCAAATAACAAAGCTGGAACCCCCAAATAAGATGAATAACTGAAATCCTAAGTCACAAAAAGAAGAACAGAAACCCAAATTTGAAAATAAAAAACTTAATTCCCCAATTCTCAATTTCAGAATCCCTAAAATGCCAAGTCGAAAAATGATTCACTCCGCTGCCGCCTTCCTCGCAACGCGCCACCACCTTCTAGCCATCAACCTTTTTTGAGCCTCAATCCTTACTGCCGCCATGTTTCTTCTTTCCTCCAGCACGTCCAAGTTGCTCCTATGTTGTTCCTAATTCAGAGTCATATCACTCAACAACCTTCGAACGGTCGGCTCACCCACTTCGACCGGTAGCATTGCATCACTCCCATAAGTCAAATTAAAGGGTGACTCCCCTGTAGAACTGTGTGGGGAACAACGGTAACCCCATAACACTTGTTTGAGTTCATCCACCCATCCTCCTTTTGCCTCTCTAAGTCGCTTCTTCAACTCCTGGACAATGATTTTGTTGGCCGCTTCGACTTGACCGTTCGTCTGCGGATGTTCCACCGAACTCGTAACAGGAGTGATTCCTAATTCTTTATAAAAGGCTATCAATTTCCTGTCGATGAAAAACATTTCCATGCTTTTGACAAGCTAAGCATTTTTGCGCGAAAGCTACACAATCTTTTTCCAACGTTGGCCAGAAGAATCCCACTCTTAACACCCAAGCCTTGAGTGCCCGACCTCTCGTATGTCTTCCACAAACTCCTTTGTGCAACTCTCTCATGACATACTCTGCTTCTTCTGCCGACAAGCACTTCATGATTGACGTAATATACCCTATTCGATATAGATCTTCCCCATTCATACAATACCTAGAGATCTTCCTAGCATCGTTAACTTGGAGATTCTTCCCTTCATCTTGCTCCTTGATCAGTCGTACAATATCCTCTCTCTAGCATTCCCATCAAGTCGTACTGCACACATTAAGGCATTCAATCATTGGCTTCATTAAGACTTACCTTATAACAGAAGTCAAGTTATCCTTTTCTTTTCCACTAGCCAGCTTAGATAGCATATCGACCCGAGTATTCTCTTCTCATGGAACATGTTTTATTTTAACTGACATAAAGCGTGCCTCAAACTGCTTTGCTTTATGAAAGTATTGTAGTAACTGATCGTCCTTAACCTGAAAACTGCCATTCATGTGCCCCTCGACCAACTGAGAGTCGGTTCGACACTCTAAACATTCTGCCCCCAAATCTCGTGCCAACTCCGTTCTAGCTAACGAGGCCTCGTACTCGGCTTGATTATTACTAATTTTAAACTTGAAAATTAGCGATTGTTCAACAATCAAACTGTTCGGCCCTTCCAAGACGATTCCCGCTCCCCCTCCGCCTTTAAAAGACGACCCATTGACGAACAGCTTCCACTGGATCTCTTCATTCTCACTCGCCGATAACTCAATCGCAAAATCTGCTAAATGCTGACCCTTGACCCTCTTGGCTCATATCACAACCCGAACTCTGGCAGTTCTACCGATCATCCTATCATCCTCCCCGTCAAGGCAGGCTTTCTTAAAATCATTGCTATCGGGTGATCGGTTCGCACTACCACTTGATGTCCTTGAAAATACGGCCTAAGGCGTCGTGCTGCGTATAGTAAGGACAAAGCCACCTTTTCCAACTGTTGATATCGGATCTCGACATCCTTCAGGCTCCTACTCACGAAGTAAATCAATTTAAACTTAGGTTTTTCTTGGACGAATGTCGCACTAATAGCTTCCTCCGTAGCTGCCAAGAAAACATGTAGATTGTGGCGGGGTTCTGGCCGACCCATGACAGGTGGTTCGGTTAGAATCCCCTTAACCTCCTCAAAAGCCTTTTCGCACTGCTCACTCCAATTCTCTTGCAAATTTTTCTTCATGACCTTCAAGATAGGTTTTATTCGTTCGGCAAGTCTGGGTATCAATCGGGACAAAGACGTCAAGCGTCCCACCAGCCTTTGCACCTCCTTTAAACTCTGGGGACTCCTCATTTCCAAGACTGCTTTGCATTTGTCCGGGTTAGCTTCTATTCCCCGATCAGTCAACATGAATCCTAAGAACTTCCCGGCCTGAACCCCAAAAGTACACTTTGACGGGTTTAAACGCATTCCATACTTTCGTACCTGCCCGAACACCTCTTCCAGATCCGTAACATGATCTTCGACCGTTCGGATTCTCACCACCATATCATCCACGTACACCTCCATACATCTCCCGATCTGCTTTTGGAACACCTTATCCATTAGCCGCTGATAAGTAGCTCTCGCGTTCGTTAAACCGAACGACATTACATCATAACAGTACGTAGATCGTTCAATTATGAAGGCGGTCTTCTCACTATCTGGACGATACATAGGGATTTGGTTGTACCCTAAATATGCATCCAGGAAAATGAGAACCTGATACCTTAAACCCCATCCACCAATCCGTTAATATTGGGAAGAGGGTATGTGTCTTTTGGACATGCCTTGTTCAAATCAGTGAAATCCATGCACATTCTCCATTTGTCGTTGGACTTCTTGGCCATCACCACATTGGCTAGCCAGGTCGGGACTGAGGTGCGAGGGGAGAGAAAAGATTGGCCGGTAGGGGCTGAAGAAGTCTGGTTGTGAGGTTGAGCGGTGAAAGAGCATTAAAGGCAGCGTTAAAAGGTAATTAGTGATATTAAGAACGGTATAAATAGCTTTAATAGGCGGATATTACATAAGGAGAAACAGAAGATACAATATTTATAGTTAGTTAATGCTAATCGTTAGGCCTAATTTCTATAAATACAGGGTTAACAAACAGGTAAAACTACATTTTGTCTAATCATATTCACTTGGACCTTCCTGTGACCTAGCCGACTTGAGCGTCAGAATGTTTTCCTGCAGGTCATCACCGTTCGGTATAGCAGAGGAAGTCTTTGGCGTGCGTGTTGGAAGATCGGGAGATAAAGGGAAGCTTGGAGTGTTACCAATCTCGGATCCCATAACCAAAACATGATACTTATGAGAGAGAAAAAAAAAAGTTTTCCCTTATTAGAAGAATAGTTTAAACATTAATAAGAAGTTTTGAAATATGGGAAAAAAGCTCGAAGGTATAGGAAAAGCCTCGTAGTTGAATATTATAAGAATGCCCCTTTGCGTTGGATGCCGCACGGGTGGTACTATTCTTTAATTTTGACCATGTCCTGAACCACCCGGCCTACCCAATCCCACGTCACCAACAACCATGTAGTGTTTCGTGCTGTACTAAATTACGCCATATATTATCATTTTCGTTAAACAAATCCCTTCATTAAAATAATTTCAAATGGATGGATGCAGATAAATATTTATATATATATAAACAAATGAGATCAGAAGGTAGAATTGTCGCAAAACGATAAAATAAGGGTCTGCCTTTTCTTACAACCTCTTCAATTGTGGAAGACAAACCCAACCAAATATCACAAAAGTCACAATTTATATATTAAACACTCCAATGGAGGGAAGAATTCAACATTTTCAGGCCGTCTTCTTTTCAATATACAGAAATATAGAATTCTCTTGTTATTTGCGCCCATATGAATTTACAAGTTGTAGATTTTTAGTTATTGGTCATAATCATGTCTTTTATTACAAGGAAAGATTTTTAATTTAATTAGCTTTTCTAATAATAAAGTAAACAATATTTTCAATTCTTAGGAAACATACTCATATATCAATGATTTATTCAGCATATGTAACAATGTTAATGGTTGATTTTCTCCTTGACAAATGATTAAAATGATTTACTCTATGCTCTAAAGATATATATAATTGATCATATAAGTCCAAAGATTTCTTAACAAGTAAATTTATCAATCAGTTATCTTTGGTTTTGATCTCACATATAACTATTAGAGTCAAAGATGTTTAAAATGAACAATGACAAAACAAAATCGTATTTCTCAAGTCATGGATGAATGATAGGACAATTTAAGATATATAATGCACCGGCTATTGCATATAGTGTGCATGATGTGCATATATATAAGACAAAAGGTGCACGTGTTGGTTGAAACTGAAAGCAAAAATGTCATATATGGAATGGCTATAGTATAGGGTCTAGCTGTTATAGGAAGCTATATGAGTGTATCTATAGACTATAGGAGTTGAACAAGATTACAAGATACTCAGGTTATGAAAATTGGTGTCTGGTTTGATTTGTACTCTGCGGGAAGAGAGGGAGAAGGAATGGACATGATTGTTGTTTTGGACAAGTAGTGCTGGAAATCATGCCAACAAGTGTCTTAGTAAGACCAGTCAATGGGGCCACTGCACGTGCATCTTATGAATGATTGCCAGATATCTAGGGTTTCTATGTTTCTTTTATTCTACTCAATCTACAAAAAAGACTATAAGTAATTCCATTCCGTGTATTGCTTGCTTTTCATCTATACCATTATGTATAAATTATTATTTTTTAATACTTTCATGTTCAATCTTAATGCAGTAGTGACATGTCCCGTGACACAATAAATGAGAGAAACTCAGAAAAAACAAGTAATTTAATTCTGAAGCATGGGTAATGACACTTTAAGCTAGACAATCGTATCTAAAAGATAATCCATGATGATGCAGCTCAAAAGCGACAACCTCTGTGGATGTTCAAGCTAAAGGGCATTGAGAAAGAAATACCAATTAATAGCAACTGCAAAAGAACATGGTATTGCTTAATGATTGAGAAACATCTGAAGAAAGCTTCGTTTTCAAGAGGGTATATACAAACAAGTGTTGGAAATACAATATAGCTAGTGTCCGGTACTTTCCGCACACTAGTTTATTCACAAGAGACTTTCGAATTTAAAATAAAATGTGATGTAGTTTGAACAGGGGGCAATCGTTCAAAGCATGAAATATGGACCTGCTTAATTAATCCACACTAATTCGAATAAATTAGAAGAAGAAGGAGAGTTAGCTAGGTTGTCATTTCAAAAGGGTTAACAGTAATATATAGAGAAATCTAGTGAGAGAGATGGGAGTTTGTCATGGTTGATAATATTCTTTGTTCTTGCTTGTAAAGAATGCAATGAAGAAAAAGGTTTGTAGGTGATCACAGGTGGAGACAACCTGGAAAAAGCTTAAAGACATAGGAAACTAAGCATACATATATATGCTCAGTTCAACGCTAAAGTAGGTCAATTGACTGAAATAAATGACATTTTTATGACTACATATGTGATGTTAATGAGAGGGGCTGGTCCTACAAATTTTGTACTTGTATCCGCAGAATAGAAAGTCTTGAAATTAATAAAACAATGTCTTTCCCTCGTTTGGGCTTTGTTTCAAACAAGTTACCTAAAATTTTGGTGCCTACCCACTTACAAATAAAATTATTATTTCATTGTTTGCCAACATATACAAAGCCATCTTCTATACAAATTATACCTATTAAGGAATAATTTTAGGACTCTAATATAGTCAGATTAAGTGTAGTTTTAATGTTTGCAACCTCTATGAAAATTCACTATTGTCCATTTTTTACATGTTGTAAGGTAGTGTGAGTTAGCATCATCCATACATTACTTGTACTTAGAACCTTTTATGTGAGGTCTAAGAGACTTTCTATGACAGTTATTTTGGCATCATAGTGGTGGAAAATATAAAAAAGGCATTCTTGCTATGATACCGTAAAAGACCTGAGGTAGTAAGTCCAGCTTACTATGCCAAATCCACCACAACTTTCTCTTAATCTCCCACTTCTAATTACATAGAGATTCTTTTACAATCTTCAGTCGAATTCCCACCATTCTTCATCTTCGTGTACACAACAATAGGCAATTTTCACCAGTGAACTTAACGACTCTGTCTCCAAAAAACTTCCATATGGTCAACCCTATTGCCTCCTCCTCGATTTGACCTACAACTTTGCTTTTCGTGACACGTGCTCTAACGGAAACTCGTGATAGCCAAAATAATTGTATGAGCAACACTAACAACAAACAACTATGCAAGGAATTTAAATATAACATTTTAGGTTCAATAACTTACCTCTGTCAGAATGTAATAATGGAGAAAGACAATCACAATGGGAACTGCGAGAATGCAAGACGTGACAATGGAGTTGGCAAGAATTCAAGTTGAGAGAAAAAACTTAGGTTGTAAACTACTTGAGAGAAAATCGGAATAGGAATTCAAACATACTATGATGAGTATAAAATTAATCAACATAATAAACATATACTATAATAGGTCACTCAATATCATTATAACTTTTTCCTCTAAATAATATTGTGTCACTACCTACTTATTATAACAAGTCCACCTATACCAATCATTATAAGGTTAACTTTTATTACACAAGTTTCATCGATCAACTTATAGTTATGATAAATAAACCTACACCCATTTTATTACAAAATTACTATCGGTTAATTTATTATAACAAGTGCATTACTCCTGCCTCAATGTCCTTGATTTATATTTTTCCATTAGTGTTACCTTATAAGTGAAAAAAGGATACACTTCTTTAATCACCAAGAACACTAACCTAACTCTATTATGGGAGAAAGAAGTGATGAAAGAATCGAATAACTAGTTTTGGGATGTACTAATATGAAGTTGTATCAATTGAATTAGTTCAAATATATAAAGTCTTTTTGTAACATAAAATTGTTATTCACTTATGTTATTTTCATCACAATAAATAATAGATAAAATATAGAACAATTAAGATGATCCAACTCTTTTACAAAAAGAAGTTCCTATGTTCAGCTTAGAAGGATGAGAGAAAACAAAAAAGAACACACTAGTACAAAAATCATATTTTATGACGTACAAAAATAAACTATGACGTACATAATTTTGTACGTTATAATAGGTCTACATATTTTATGACGTAGCAAAAATTTACGTTATCTGAACATATTATGACACTGTTTCTAAAAGAAATAATTTTATTGAATGTGAACATAGATAATTTTACTCAATATCAATTCGAAATAATTTTCTCCAATATTCATATAAAAAAAAAGGATGGACTGAATTTAGAAACAGTGTCATAATATGTTCAGATAAGGTAAATTTTTGCTACGTCATAAAATATGTAGACCTATTATAACGTACAAAACTATGTACGTCATAGTTCGTTTTTGTACGTCATAAAATATGATTTTTATACTAGTGAGAGAACAACAAAAGAAACTAAAGCATTAAGAACACATAACTCATGTTCTATCTTTTGCCTTAATATCTTTATGTACTTACTAAGGTACTCCTTAGTATTTCCTAGTAGCTTCAAACTGGAATCATTTTCTTTTCCTTCTTCTAGCATTCCATGCCTAAACCAAACTTTCTTTGCACGTGAAATTAACCTTTGTTGTTGTAATTTCTCACAAGCTCTCTTTTTAGTGGTAATGGTCTAATTATGAACATGAAAACATTAGAGATTCTATACTAACTAAAGATAAAATTAAAGCAATAGTGGCTAAATGTAAGAAGAGTGAACATGAAACAGGAAAAAAGAAGAAAAATAACAGTTTATGTTTGTTTGAATATCAGTAGTCTATTTTTCTTTTAATGCAAAGATACAAGAGGTGGCATGATAATATAAAACTCAACCTTGTAGTCATGTTATAACCGGGGTGGGCAAATGGAAGTGCACTGAACTGAACTGCTAAAAACTGTACTGAACTAAAAATTAGTTTGTTTAAACTGAATTGAAATGTAAAATAGTTCAGAAAAACTGAATTGAACTCTTTTTTGTTTTACTAAACTGAATTGAACTGTACTGTACAAAATTGTACTAAACTACAATATAAACTGAACTGAACTATACTAAATTGTACTAAACTACAATATAAACTGAACTAAACTATACTAACTAAATTGTAAACTGCACTAATTTTATAAACTGATTTTTTATATTTTCACTTAAACTTAAGATTTCCACTCATGAATAAATATCAAAACTATGTTTTTTTAATTTTATTTTCGTTCAAACAAATGATGTTTTTTCAAAATTGTTTTCTGAAAAACTTAAAAAGTCACTTAAGCCATACAATTTTTTGCTTATTAGGCTATTTTGTTTTCTTCTTTTTCATTGGTCTTTAGAGGATTGAATGAGAATTTTATTATAAATGTAAAATAAATATTAACACCTAGTAATATTTAATTTAGTTTAAATTAAAATTTTATTTAATAACTTTATTATTAATATATAATTAATATTATTCTTATTTATTCTTGATGTGTATGAATGTTAACGTAAAAATAATAAAACTTTTAAAAATAAATAATTTTGAAATATTGACTTTAAAAATTTAATGTGTGGAGAAATAGATAGAAAAGTAATTAGAGAATAATAATAATTAATTATGTCATGGGAAATTATATCATTTAAGAGTTATTAATTATAATATATGATAAAACTTTACACGCATTCAATTTAATACATGAGTATTTCAAATTTTAAATATATATTATTAATGTGTTTTAATGAATGTTATATTGAGATTTAATGGTATATACAAGTGTCTTTCTTGAAATGTGGGTGGAAGAAGAGAGGGAGTGATGCATGAGAAGAAGGGGCTTAAAACACAGTATAGTTAACTATAGTTAACTGAACCAAAAATTTCTTAAGTTCAGTTTTTAAAAACTGAACCATAAAACAGTATATTTAAGTTATAGTAAAAATGTATCAGTTTTTTTAGTACAATATAGTACAATTAACTATAGTACAGTGCAGTTCAGCTATTTTATCCCAGCCTTAGTCATAACAATATGTATTATATGAACAACAGGAAAATTATACAAGGAAACTCTTGTGATGCAGAAGTATGATACAATGAACAACCCAACCCGGGAAAGACCAACTTAGCCCAGCCAAGACCAACCCATCCCGACAAGGACAACACAACACAACTTAAAACACTCAGTTTCCACTTAGAACAACTAGATTCAAAACCTACACAACTTGGTTTCCACTCAAAAACATCTCAAATTTATCTTAACACAAGTCGGATTCAACTTACAACCATCATTGTACAAACCATAACTAGCATTGTTCAAAATCCTAAACAACACGGTTCTAATTAAACAAGTCGGTTTCCAACCTAAACAGCACGTATGCATTGGAAAAAACGCATATTAAACTTAAAACAACAGAATTATCAATCCTAAACAACACAGATTCAACCCTAAGAACACGAATTAACTATCAACAACTCGGTATGACCTTAAACATGTTTGATTCATAATCTAAACATCATGGATCAAACATATACAACACGGTTCAAGTAACCCAATAACTCATACATAGTTGACACAACTCGACACCCTTCTATTTTTAATTTAACCAATAAGTATGCAATATTCCACTATGCTCTTCACCATACATCAACCCATAATTTTAACAATTAAACATATACATCACTATAACCACAATTTTCCATATATTGAATAACAAAACCATGATCTTTGGCAGAAAAGTTCTACATAGTCATTATACAGGTATATCTTATACTCCAAAAAATGAAACATATCATTCTAAACCATCAATACCATAATCTCCACCACAACAACTAGCAATTATAAGTACTTATCAAAATTCAACAACCAAAAATTTCATAGATACCTAAAACTTCTTTTCATGCAAAACAAATCATAATAATGTAAACGTAAAATAATTGAACCCTCTAACCTTCACCATACATGTGTTCATTATCATTTTGCCACCAACCCAAAAAAATTATGTCAATCAATAACAACATAATCATAATAGAAAATCAAACAAGATAGATTTAACTTCCGTTACAAACATTGCTGGAAAGTTGTTCAATGCATTTCAAAATAATAAAGAAGCACACAAAAAGAATAGCTCCCCTTACACTACATTAATATTTAACCAACATTGATCACAAAAAGAGAAGGAGAAATGTTAACTAACCCTACCTCTACACCAAGTAACTCCTTCTTTCTATAAGGGAACGTGCTTCTTTTTCAACAAAGCACAACTCACCTTTCTTTCAACAAGGAAAAGACTCTTCTCAGCTTCCGTGCTCATTCCTCCTCAACTCAACATAGAGAATCAATTTCATTCTGAATTGTGAGGAGTTCGACAACACTGATCTAGTTGTTAGAATGTCTTAACAAAATGATTATTAAAATGGGTTCTAAAAAATTGATCAGTCGTATGCCCTGCAATCCTCCTAGAAAGAAGGATGATAATGGATTTGAGTGTCAGCAAAGGGGGAAAGGTGAGTTAGTGGGAGCATTAGTGGAGACAAAAATGTTGTGGAATACAATTGTCGTAGGTCCCATAAGTCTTGCTTTTTACTATGAAAGTTTAAAAAGTAATCGAAAGTTGCTTTATTTGTGCTAGTGTTAGAGCGCACAACCCTACCATCCCATGTGTAGTCCTGTTATAACAGTTTGGCATTCCTGTTGACGACAAAATCGTCTATATGAACAAAAAAGGTCTCATGTTTTGAAATTTAATAAAATGACATTAAAACAGGTTAATAACCATAAAAAACCTAGGGTAAAAACACAAGACTTAGAGCCTAAACCCTAAATAGACAAAAACTAGAACCTAAACCCCAAACATAGAAATCATAGGAAAACACTTAGCTCCTAGGAAATAGAAAGATATTTAGGCTAAAACACTCAGACCGTGACTAGACAATGTCTTGTCTAAAAGAGTCCAAGAGAGATTGAGGTAAACACTCAATGATTAAAATACCTGGATTAGGTATTTGGTTTCTCTCAAAAACAAAAAAATGTCGAGTTAATCTCTTCGACAAAAATATTAAAAGTCTTAATTATTAAATACACATAAAAAAGCCTAAACAAGCTAAAAACTATTTGTCTAAAAGGAGACAAAAACCAAAGAAGCGTTTACTTGATTAAACGATATCATGAGCTAAACAAACATCTGATCTTGTGATATATACATTTGGTATCTTCAAATTAAAGAACTTAATTGTAAAATGACACCTAGCAGTAGGAAATCAAAAAACACTTTGTTGTTCTGAACAAGCATTAAATGACATTAAATACTCAACGTTCAAAACCAACAAAAGTGATAAGAAAAGTCATATTTTTTGCATGCACGGTTTACTCTAATTTTGCATATATGTTATTCTACATGCATCCTAAATGCTACAGATTAAATATCAAAATGTAGATGTTAGAGACAAAGGAGATAATCACAGAACGTTCCTTTCTTGAAGCAAAGTCTAAAAAGATCGTACAACCTACTTCAAGAAATGGATTGAAAAAGCATGTCTACTCTGACAAAGTTGACTTACACAACGACTGGTATGAAAAGTAGAAAGAGAAAACATAAGTATCAAGGCTACAAACTATAAACTCAGTTTAACGAACAAATATTCATGAAGACTATATAAGATCTCTCAAGAAGAAAATCAAAAGGATAGAAAAAGAGAATAGCTCAAGAGCACAAGAAAAGCTTATAATGACATATCCATCCTAAAGAGAAAAAGAGAGAAAAGAGCTCAAAGAAAAGAATACATCTGAGTTAAAAAAAAGGAAAGAGAAGAGGAGAGTAAAAGAGAAAGAGATATTCTCGAGCTTAAGTGTCAAATTTCTTACGAAGAGAGAAGAAAGAAACGTTGAGTGTTTAGACTACATTATATTGTAATCAAATTCTCTCGTAGAGAGATTTAGTCTGAACTACTCGTAAGCAATCGTGGGTTGCAATTCCAAGGAGAATTAAAATACTTACAACTGAACTCAACTAAGAGTGGTTCAAATAGTCAAAGGAAATCTTGGCAAGAGCTGAGTACCAAGAGTGGTACGAATACTCAAAGGATATCTCGAGAAGGTGTTGAGTACTAGGAGTGGTGCTAATACTCAAAGGAAATCTCGGCGAGATAGCTGTGTACTAGGAGTGGTGCTAATACTCATTTGTAATCCTGTGAAGATTATAGTGGAACCCTCTACAAAGGAGACTATACATAGCTAGGTTGGAGAAAACCAGTATAAAACCTCTTGTGTTATATTCTCTTCTCTTTACTAAAAGATCCTCTTGAAAAACTTGTAGTTGAGTTTTATATTTTAAAATACAAGAACTTCCAAGCTAAACGATCCTTTCTTTTTAAGGAAGTTCTTAAAAACGCTGCAATAGAAACATTTTGGATAGCATGACAATCTTATCAACGCATAGCAATATATTTCAAGTCAGCGTCTAAGATTTCAAAAGAATATTTCACATGCTCAATAATGTGCTATATCAGAAAGGTTGCAAAAAAAAATGTTTCCATAAATACTATTCAACCCCTGCAGTGTTTTTCAGGTACTTCAGTTGGTATCAAAGCTAACCTCGTTGGGTTAGTTCTTAGTAGGACTCAAGGAAACGATTCTAAGGAATGGAAAATGATGGAAGTTCGACTACTAGAGGCAAAAAAGGATTACATTCTTTGAATCACGTCACATTGACATGTGTGAATTTGTTGAGAACGACATCTACATTTATGTAGATGAAGAAAGAGAGCCACTATCGAAAAGCAAGTGGGTTCACAAGCAGAAACAACGATACCTACTTAACTCTAAGGCTCGCAAATCTCTTATGTTTGCTCTCTCAGAGGAAGAATACAGGAAGGTTTGTGCTTACCAAGGAGTAAAAGAAATGTGTGACACCTTGGTCATCATGTACGAAGGATCAAACAAAGGGAAAGGGAATGAGTCGAGCTTGCTGACAAGACAATATGAACTATTTTCTATGCTTGAAAATCAAAACATTCAAAACATGTCTATTAGATTCCAAACGATCCTAAACGAACTGAAATCGTTGGGAAAGTCATATGGAAACTTTGATCATATTGACAAAATCTTACGAAGTCTTCCCAAGAAATGGAGACCTTAGGTCACAACTCTGCGTACATCAAATAAAATTGTCTATGAGTGTTGTTTATTTTGTGATTATTATCTATTCATTTTATTTATTGTTTATTCATTTCTTTATCTATTTTTATTCTCGTTTAATTGCTTATTTGCTTTTGCACAATATATTTTTCAATTGTGTCCACTAACAGCATGCAAAAGATAAAAAATAAAAATATATAACACAGAAGACCTAAAACTAAAAATGAAACTAAAGAAGGAATACATCATTTAAATGTGTATTTGTTAAACATAAGAAAAGGGGGAGATTGTTATAGACAAAATCATCTATACGAAGAAATGATCTCATGTTTTTATGTTTGACCAAATAACATTAAAACGGGATAATAACCATGAAACAACGTAGGGTAAAAACACAAGACTTAGAACATAAACCTCAAACAAACAAAACCTAGAACTTGAACCCCAAACACAGAAATCATAGGAAAACACTTAGCTCCTAGGAAATAGAAAATCATTTAGCCTAAAAAAGCCAAATGCATGACTGCACAATGTATTGTGTAAAAGCATTGAGTTAAATGCTAAATTCTTAAAATACCTGGATTAAGAATTTGGCTTCTCTCGAAAACAAAAACAAGTCGAGACAATGTCTTCAACAAAAACATTAAAAGACTTAATTACGAAAAACACATAAGAAAGCCTAAGTAAGCTAAACGCTATCTGTCTAAAAAGAGACAAAAGGCAAAGAAGCGTTTACTTGATCAAACGATACCATGAGCTAAACAAAAACCTCATTTTATAATGAACTATTCATATATGCTTGGTATCTTTAGATTAAACAACTTAATTGTAAAGTGCTACCTAATAGTAAGAAATGAAAAAGCACTTTGTTGTTCTGAGCAAGTATTAAATGCCATTAAATGCTCAAAATTCAAAAACAACAAAATAAGAAAAGTCATATATGTTGAATGCACAATTTACTTTAATTTTGCAAATAAGTTATTCTACATGCATCCACAAATCTACAAATTAAATATCAAAATTTGAACGTTAATGACAAAGGAAATAATCACAAAATGTTCCTCTCTTGAAGTAAAGTCTAAAAGATCGTACAACCTACTTCAAGCAAAGGACTGAAAAGGCATGCCTGCTTTGGCAAAGTTGACTTCACAAAGGCTGCCATGGAAAGAAGAAAGAAAAAACACAAATATCAAGGCTATAAACTACAAATTTAGTCTAGCAAACAAATATTCATGGTGACTATATATAGAAGATCTCTCAAGAAGAAAATCAAGAGGATAGGAAAAAAGGATAGCTCAAGAGCACAAGAAGAGCTTAGAACGACATATTCATCCTAAAGAGAAAAGGAGAGAAAAGAGCTCAAAGAAAAGAATACATATGAGTTGAAGAAAAGAGAAGAGAAGAGAAAAAGAGACAAAGATACTCTCAATTTCTTACTACTGTAAGAGAGAAGAAAGAAACTCATGCGAGTGTTTAGACTATATTGTATTGTAATCAAATCCTCTCATAAAGAGATTTAGTTTGAACTAATTGTAAGGAATCGTGAATTACAATTCTAAAGAGAATTAAAATACTTACAACTAAACTCTTTTGAGTTGAGGAATTTAGGCGTGGTAATCTAGTACTAGGAGTGGTTCGAATACTCAAATGAAATCTTGGCAGGGAATTGAGTACTAGGAGTGGTGAAAATACTCAAAGGAAATCTCGGCAAGGTGCTGAGTACTAGGAGTGCTACTAATACTCAAAGAAAATCTCGGTGAGAAAGCTGAGTACTAGGAGTGGTGCTAATACTCATTTGTAATTGTGTGAAGATTATAGTGGAACCCTCTATGGAGGAGACTAGACGTAGCCTAGTTGAAGCAAACCAATATACAATCTCTTATGTTATATTCTCTTCTCTTTACTAAACTATCCTCTTGAAAAACCTGCAATTGTGTTTTATATTTCAAAATACAAGAACTTCCAAGCTAAACGTTCCTTTATTTTTATTGAAGTTCTTACAAAACACTATAGTAGAAACATTCAGAATAAAACAACAATCTTATCAGCGCATATCAATATATTTCAAGTCGAGTGTCTAAGCTTTCAAAAGAATATTTCACCCGCTCGATAACGTGCTATAGCATAACGGTTGCAAAAAAAGAAACGTTTTCCATAAACACTGTTCAACTCCCCCTTCTAGTGTTTTCCAGGTACTTCAATTCCCACCATGTCACTTGTAAACCTGTTATAATAGCCTGACATCTCATTTAACATGATAACACCGTAGTATAGAAACTCGACAGAGTAGTAGCTTAGCATCACAGTAGTTAGGTGTTTGATGAGCTCGATAATCCACAAGTTGGCACTCTTCAGGTCGGGACACCTCAAGTGGGAACCCATCAAGTTGGTTCAACAAACCTCCACACGGCTCATCAAAAAATAGGGTTCAAATTCATTCCAATTTTGGTGGAGAATTTATATATGGATATGGTACATGTATGAGTATGAGCATAAGTATGAGTAATATCCAGTTTTTAAATTGGGTATGAAGATGAGGTTGTAGAGTAATATGGTAATGTGATGTAAATAAGCTTGATTTTAGGTTTCCATAAGATAAGTTACAACAAAATAGGATTAAGTAAATTATGACTATGTGGGAATGATTTGAAAGAATATTTTATTTGGTAGGGTACACAATGATCTTTATTAAAATTTTTTGGACCAAAGTTATTGAGATTATTGTATGTATATTTTGTAAATAGGTTGAAGTATCTCAAGTGCTCTACTACTACTACACATGTTAAGACAAAATTGTCTATGTACTTAAATGCTCTCATGTTTTGAAGTTTAGCCAAAGAAAATTAAAACGGTATAATAAGTTGAGAACAACTTAGGGTGAAAACATAAGGTGAAAACACAAGACTTAGAACCTAAATACCTAATATAGAAAACCTACATAAAACTTAAAACATGAATCCCCAACATAGAAAACCTTAGGAAAACATTTAGGCTCTTAGGAAATAGAAAAACATCTAGGTCAAAAACACCCAAACACTATGCTAAACGATTGTTATGCCTAAAGCATCTAAGAGAGTTAAAGCTAAACGCTTAAAACTTATCATACCCAAAGGGCATTCAGTTTATCTCTCGAAAACATAACAATGTCAAGACGATGTCTTTGACAAAACACATTAAAAGACTTTTAAAGACTAAATACAAGAGAAAACATAAACAAGATAAATGTAATTTGTCTAAAACAAGAGACAAAAATCAAAAGAAGCATTTACTTTCCTAAACAGTACCATGAGCTAAAACAGTACTTCATCCAACGATGAAGTCTTACTCAAAACTTAGTATCTTTAAAAAAAAGCTTAATTATAAAATGCAACCTTAACGGTAGGAAATCAAAAAGCAATTTGTTGTTCTAAGCAAGCATTAAATGACATTAAATGCTCAACATTCAAAAACAACAAAAGCGATAAGAAAAGAAATATTTGTTGCATGGACAATTTACTCTACTATTTGTATATAAACTATTCTACACGCATCCACAAAGCTTCAGATCAAATATCAGAAGTGAACGTTAGAGACAAAAGAGATATTCACATAATGTTCTTCACTTGAAGTCGTGCGTAAAAGGACGTACTACCTACTTCAAACAAAGTATTGAAAAATCATGCATGCTTTGACAAGTTTATTTATCCAATGACTACTGTAGACAAAGAAAGAGAAAACACAAGAATCAAGGCGAACACTCAGCTAAAGAATAGCAAGAGAAAAGATTACAAAAGAGTTATCTATCCTCGAAGCGTTCAAAAAAGAAGAAAAGAAAGAGCTCCAGAAATAGATCATATCTAAGTTGAAAAAGAGAAGAAAAGAAAAGAGAAGAGAAGAAAAGAAATACTCTCAAACTTCATTTTTATATTGCTTACTGTTTGTATGAAAAAGAGAAAAAGAAAAGAAAGAAACACATGCAAGTGTTTAGACTGCTTTGTATAGTAATCATATCCTCTCTGTGAGAGTAATAGTTTGAATGACCTGTAAGTAATCATTGATTGTAGTTCTGGAGAGAATTAAAACACTTACAACTGAACTTAGTTTAAGTTAAGGAAACCTAGGCGTGGTAGTCTAGTACCAGGAGTGATGCGGATACTCAAAGGAAATCTAGTCGCGGTAGTCTAGTACCAAGATTGGTGCAAATTCTCAAAAGAAATCTGGGCGGGGTAGTGTAGTACCCGCAGTGGTGCGCATACTCAAAGACCATGAGTGATGAGAATACTCAGTTGTAATCTTGCAAAGATTATAGTGGAGTCCTCTACAGATGAGATTGGACATAACTCAGTTTGAGTGAACCAATATAAAAGTAACTGTGTATTTATCTCTTCTCTTTCCTAAACGTTTCTCTTGTAAAAACCTATAGTTGTGCTTTTATTTCCATATATAAGAACTCTCCAAGCTAAATGATTATTCTTCAACTAAAGAAGTTCTTATAAAACTCTATAGTGTGCATTCTGAATAGCACGCCAAAAGCAACTATCATTTATAACCTTTATTAGGTCGAGTGTCTAAGCTTTCATGAGGTATAATCAAAGTTTGACTACATGTTATATCTGTAGGTTTGTGAAAAGAATTTTTCCATAAACACTATTAATCCCCCCTACCCTCTCCTTGTAATGTTTTTTAGGTACTTCAACACATACACATACAAATAAATATTGTTTAATGATAAAAGAAAATAAAGATGAGAATGTGTATGTACATATCTATTGACTTTTGTCTCTTTCCTTGTCTCCATCCTCAAACACATATCTATTTTAAAACACTAAAACACTCATCGTTTATTAGGTAACTTAAGAAAATATTTTAATTGTTTTCGGTCTCTTACTTCATTTCATTTGAAGAACCTTCACAATATTTCATTCACATTTTCTCTCAAATGTTGTACTTAATGAGAGTAAAGTTGGATTGTGATTTTTATGTTCATTGGGTTTAAGCCCCAAAATCTCTAACATCACATAGTATTTAGTTTTAAAAGATTTATTTAGTTGTGTGATCTATTAGCAAGTGCACCAAGTCATTTGTAATACATCTTATTGTACCCATAAGGATTTAGCAAACATACTGGTAGTTTGTTTTTGAGTTTTTTGTATTTGGAGAATATTGATAGTAATATATACTATATAGATTGAGGGAAGTAGATGTTTTAAGTGGATTTTATCTCATCCTCTTCCACTACATTACTATTGATTATACAAATTATTCATTGAAATTACATAATATTTAGACAAAAAATATTATAAAACATACAATAATAAAACATTAGTCCCAATATATATAATATTAACATTAATATTATCAATATTACTTGTTATAACGGTTATAATTAATATGTTTTTAAAAAATTCTGTTTTATAAAATATTAGTAATAATTTATAGTGATAGCTATAGTTATAATTATTTATAATAATAATAATTATTATTATTAACTTTGTTTCTACAATAATTGTGTAGGGCCAAGAAACATACATTTCTTATGTTACTCTCTTTGTTTTCTGACTTATGATCTTCTTGCTCTTAATTCTTCAAGTACAAGTTGAGGGGGAGGGTACCCGCAAAAGGTGCTCCAACGCTCAAGTCAGTGATATTGCTTGTGTATTCTTGTGATAATAATTCGGAATAAGATATCTTTACCTGGACATTTAACCATGTATTTATAGGCCTCACCATCGTTTAACCCCTTAATTCACTAGTGCAGAAAGGGCTTTAAACGTCAGTTATTTTGGACTTTTAATGTCACCACCAGAACTGACGTCTATACGGGTGACGTTAATGGGACGTCGGTTTTTGCAGGTGCGACGTCGATATAGACGTCTGTTAAGTTCAAAGTCCGACGTCTACAAAGACATCCGACAATGCGCTAACGGGCGTCTAATCTTACCTTAGATGTCAGTCTGTAAAACTTGGGACGTCTATAAAGCCGTCAAACATTGCATTAACCAACGTCTTTGGGACATCATAAATGTCAGTTTGTACATTAACCGACGTCTATGAAGTGATCGTTGTGTTTTGGTGCGGTTTTTGTCGTGTCTTAGGGTAGCGTAGTAGCACCTCCTTCCTTGCTAGTTTCTTCATATGAAAAAGTTGCGTCTTTTGGACTTCTCATGGTATTTCAACCCAAAGACAAACTTGGGTCGTTGCCTAGGTCCATTCTGACTGCCAATGAAAAAGAATACGGTAAAAATACACCGTATACTTTTTCGTTGACTGTCGGAATGGACATAGGCAACAACCCAAATTCGTCATTAGATTGAAATGCCGTGAGAAATCCAAAAAACGCATGTTTTCCTTAACTACAAAATAAAAAGTAAAAATTGACAATAAAAGAGATAAAAGATTGAAAACAGATAAGAAAAACGATAAAAAGAGATAAAAAGTTCATATTAGACTGGTCGTATTATAGGAGTATATTTATTGCTTCAAAAACCCACCAAGTATGTCATGATAACATTATTTTTACATAACACATTATTTTAAAGTTTGATTGTTATAAAAAAAAGGAGTAAACTGACATATGTTTTGTTGTTGAGAGATATGTAGAGAAACTAAGAAGTATATTATCTTAAGGAGAGAAAGAAGAAAGAGAGGATGTGGGATGCCTCTCTGGACAGAAGAAAAGAGTTTGATCTTTTCGAATTATTATTGGAAGAACATTAAGTGAAGCACATTTTCACCTGTAAAGTGTATACATTTTCTTCCTTTCAACACAAAATTATGCAGTTTTCCGTACCTTGTGTTTATTTATTTTTTTATGGAACATGCATTGCACTTTGTGTAATGAAAAACATGGTGGTGGTGGGACACCTTGTATCGACTAAAAAACATACCAATACGTGTGCCATCATGTTATATCTTCGTAAATCCAACAATAACTATATTAATAATCTTTTCTTTCTTTTAAGTTTTTCTTTTCTCTAACAGTACCGACAAATTCGTACAGGAACAAGTAGATGATTGGATTCTGAAACCTGCTCGCCATTTTATATATTGCAATTGCATGTTAAGATGTTTCTCTTCAACTATATATTAATTCTTGTTTTTTTGAAATATATATATATCCTTTTCTCTTTCTCCTTTCTGGGTGTTTCCCATTACTATAATGAAGTAATAGATTAAACCTAGTTCCATCAACTTCGTAAATGCTTCTTTGTTAATGATTCTCTTCATCCAGGGTCATGTGATGTGTAGGTAGAACAAATAGAAATTTAAATTAAAATTAACTAAAAAGAATAGTACACTAAATCAATCATTTTGAATCCACGTGTGCCCTTAGATTAAGAATACCTGATCAATTCAATGCCTATTTTTTTTATTAGCCATGTTAATTGTTAATATTTATTAATAAAGCAATTCAACTCCCACTCTCCCACTCAATTATTATTGATTATTGATAACTATTATATCATAATTTCGTGAGACTATACAAAATTTCAATATATGTATGATGGAGTTAGATAATAATCAAATTGACATTGTGTTTATTTGATATTTCAGCTTTTGTAGAAATAAAAAGATTAATAATACATCTTTATAGTTATTTTCGGCGGAGTAAATCTTAATTTGACAGTTTATTGTTGTAATTGTTAATTGAAATTTATAATCAGAATTTCTTAGTGTCCTTCTCTAACATGTTTGTTTTTTTAGATATACATGTTATAAATTAGGCTAACTCATACATGTTCAATAAAATATAAGATTTTAATTTCGAAATTTTAAATCTGAATGAAACACGGATAATTGTTGCTTGGTCTGGTTATGGCTCGATACAAGCTTAATTAGTCCCCAAAGCCAGGTCATATCTAATTATAAAATGATTTTGAATTTAGTTTTTATTTTTTCAGAAGGCACTTGCATTTGTTAATTATAAAATGATTTTGAAGAAACAAATTTAAACATTAAGACATCTAAAATATTAAATTAAGATAAAAAAATTATTTAATAAAAATAAGGAAATGATTTAGGTGCTCTAAAGTTACTTTTACCCCAAAATAAATTCAAAAGTAAATATTTTTGTAAAACATATAGATATAGAGACGAGGTTTTTTATGTTATTTGATCTAATTCATGACATTGCATATACACATTGAAGAAAAATTATCCTACAAATCTACAATTATCCTACAAGGTTTATGGTTTTTCATACACTAAAAGAAATACTTTCTATATATTGGAAAATTAAACAGATTGTAAATTAATTTCAAAACGGCAAGAACATTATATAATAATTATAACTATTCTTACACATTGTTATTTGGTGTCGTCACGATTGTAATAATAACTGCATATTCTATTGTTGTTGCAAAAGACATATTTCTTTTTAACGAATGTCAATGATATTTTATATTAATTTTTCTTCTAAATTTATAATAAGGTATATAACGTTAATTTTTAAGTCATTGTGATAAGATGTCTTTTCTGCTAAACATGAGTTTTTTTTTTGACAGTTTTTTTTTTTTTTTTTTTTTTTTTAATCATCGCGTCGCATATATAACTTGAATCATTTTTAAATTTTGAATAAGTCATATTGTCATATTTTTTATTTTTAAGAATTATAATAACAAAATTCTGTATATTATAAATTACCATTTTTCGGCAACTTGATGGGTATAGTTATTTTATCACAAAAAAATAATAATAATTAGCATACATAATTAGTTAATAGATAAAAATTGTGACTGAAATATTAATATTTTTTTTTGTGTGTAAGCTTTATTTTGGATAATGCCTCCTCTTATTAGTAGTTAATTAAATCACCATCAGTTGACGCATAATTTTAACGCAGATTTTTTTTTTCTAACTTAATCATGTATTTTCTTAACCGATTAATAAAAGAGAGAAGCAAATGATACCCATATAAAAGAGTTAAATCAAGTTTGGTCTTATATTTCAATTTTGTTACTATAAATTTTAATTATATATTTTATTCTTTATTTTTTAAATTAATAATTTATATGCAATATTATTATAACATCTACTTCCTAAAACAATTATACATGTAATTGATAAGAATGTCAATTACTCATTTATGGAGAATATTATGTTTGATCAATTTTAATACATATTATTCTTATAGATATATTATTAGTTTTTGTTAATAATTGAATGAAACATTTAATTTAGAAAAAAAATTAAAGAACTAAATCTGTAATTAAAATTTAGGAACCAAAATTGAACATTACAAAATTATAAGAAATAAAAATGGATTAAATAGTCTATACATAAAATGAAATATGTTATAAACCCTTCAACGAGAGGAAGACTCTCTTATTTTAAAACCATAGTGGAGAGGTTTAGAAAGTTCTGGCCTTCAAAAATGGAAAGCACTCATGCCATTTTCATGGAACAGAAATGTGTCCTTCATTTTCTTTTTCATGCAATAAAAATTCCCAATTTGTTTCCTTGCATTCTCAAGTTGAAGAAACACATAAGATTAGGACCGTTTAATTTGTCCAACTCCCAAAAAACAATTATCTTTTTGGAAATTTTTTATTTTATTTGGGTGTTATAATTAGCTAGGGTTGAGTGTGGGGTCTGAATTTTTGATTTTGGCATTTGAGTGAGGTCTACATGTTGGTGCCTATACTAGACAGAAGAAAGTGATTGAAAGTTATGAAGATTTGTTAAATGTCAATCATACGGTATTGCTAGACAAACCATGCTTAAACTATTCCATCTAAAGAAATAAATCTTCTCTCTTTTAATTACCCTCATTTCTGCTATAAACTTGTGTCACTATCTTTTGTTTCACTCATTCTTCGAATCTTCTTCTCTTTTATGTCTTTTTTAAGCTGCTTCTGTGCTTAGATTACCTGTACTATAACAACAACAATCCACCACCAAATATTCATCACTTAGTATATACTTGTTTCTATAGTGGTTAATCTCTTTGGAATCTAAGTGTGAGTCAAAGTTTCACATTGGATAAAAATAAAAAAGTAGAACATTATATAAAGATGAAAGACTCATTAACTCATTGTCTTAAAGTTTTGGGTAGAAAATAGAGTCAATATCTGATATATGTTTGAACTCAGATCTCATTTAGTATTTTATCTCCCCCTTAAACCTCCTTCTTGATATAGCCAACATAATCTACTCAACAATCTCATTAATTGCAATTGACAACATCAACAACAATGGCTCATTTTGAAAAGTCAAATTGTTCGAGTGCTTGGATAGTTATTGGTTTAAACTAGTAGCATTGAACTGAAATCTATGTGCCACTCATCATAGTTATAACTCGTGTACTCTAATTAATGCTATCAAAACTAGTACTACATGCATAGTAATTTGTGTCATCATGGATGAATTAACCTAGCTAAGCGCCCTTTCAATATTTATATTTTTTTCCTGTTAATGATCCAATGAGCAGTAGAGCTAGCAACTAGTAATAATATCCTATTGGAAACACGTATTTCATGTTAGTTTCATCTTCTACCAATTGAGTCATATACAATAACTTGTGACTTTCATGAATTCTATAAACTGTTAAATTGAGTTTATTATGTATTAATTTTTTCTCTACTGTAATCGAAACAAATATACATAAACCCTTTCTTCGTGGAATGAAATACTCGTCACAATTAGGGTTTAAACATCAACTTAATTATAAGCAATGATATGACATTTTGAAGTCTTCGAACAAAGGTAGAAAAAGTACATGATGCAGGGCGAAATAAGGAAGGAAAATATTGAAGATGCATCTGTACATCCAATAATTAATAATAAGGTAGCTCAAGTTTATGGACTCAATAAGAAATTTGAATAAAATATAAAAGGTCATAGTTAAAGCCTTATAGTTTTATGTTAAAAGTAAGGAAAATGATATTTCAATACTAAATTTTGACACCATTTTGATACTGCAAATGTGTTAAAATGTAGTTGGACGATTTTAGATTAAAAAAAGTTGAGGCAAGAACATATTTAGAAGAGAAAAACTAAAGTTTTTTTTTTTTTAAATTTGAAATCATCCAACCACATTTTGACACGTGTGCAGTGTCAAAATGATGTCAAAAGTTGGTGTTAAAATATCATTTTCCAAAAACATTTAGAGACCCATAAACATTAAATAATAAGATGAGTCTTCCCCTATGAACATTGGTCTAATCAGAGGGATAAAAAAAAGAATGTATTTCTAATCTTTCTCTTTATTTTATATAATATAATATTATTTTTTAAATGGGTTAGAACACTCAAAACCTTATTTATGTATATTCTTTATTCATAAAAAAAAAAACATTTAAGATAAAAAACATTTAAAGGGTTATTTTTTTCATGACTAAAGTTAAAATATTTTTACTGAAGATTATCACAAAAATTTTTTAAATAAAGAAAAACCCCTTCCCAATTGTAAGTTCCTGTCAAATTCTATATTGGTGAGATTATGATCTGTTTTTAAGAAAATTATTCAAGTTTTTGAACCAAAAGTAGATGATTGAGTGTTATATACTAATAGGTATGCCACGAAACATGGAAGGGAAAATTTGTGTGGTAACATAATTAATTCTCTCATGGTATAATGGTAGATAAGCCTAATTAAAATGCCTTCAGAATTTCAATAAGAAGAGTTTTGAAGAAATCATAGACTGCAGCAATTGGAGGGTAAAAAATAACACTACATAAGTAGTCCAATAAATATGCACTTGCGGCTATCACATAATTAAAAAGCAAAAATGAATATTATTATTGAGAAAAAGGACAAGAGAAGATAGATCCAATGATGAATTAAAGAAAATGGGTTTGGTTAACGCTAGCTCATTTGTCGTATAAGGATGCTGAATGGAATCTCATTTTGGGGGATAAAAATAACAATTTAGAATAGGGGATTGCAGCGTTTTGTACAGGAAAAAATAATGAACAGTGTAGGCCATTAAGGGAACATAAATTTATTATTTAATTCTTAATCTAATATATCCTTTCCTCTTCCTCCGGTGTATATAAAGATGTTGATAAATGATCATGTTCATAAGCACGAAGCTGAAGAGATAATAGAGCCAGAAATAATTCCAATTAAAAAGTCCATGATGACTGGTTCAGGATCTCCTTGTGGAGCCTGCAAATTCTTGAGAAGAAAATGCGTCAGAGGTTGTGTTTTTGCACCTTACTTTTGCCATGAACAAGGTGCTACTCATTTTGCAGCCATTCATAAGGTCTTTGGTGCAAGCAATGTCTCAAAGCTCCTTGCTCACCTCCCTGTCACTGATCGTTGTGAAGCTGCTGTCACAATCTCATATGAAGCTCAAGCCAGACTTCAGGATCCTATTTATGGCTGTGTCTCCCATATTTTTGCACTCCAACAACAGGTTCATTTCCCTTTATATATATATATATATGTCACAGTTTACATATAATTGAAAGCCCTAACCAGCCAATATATGTGCTTAATTTGTACTATAAATTAATCAATACACAGCTGCATGTGCACTTTTGCTTAATTTGATATATTCTGTGCATAGGTGGTCAATTTACAAGCACAGCTGGCTTATCTCAAGGAACAAGCTGCCCAGAGTTGTCTCAACGCCTCTGTCACTGAAAACCCTAGTGAAAAATTATTTGAAAAATCTTCAGCTTCTATACCCCAAGATCTTCAAAGTTGGTTTCAGGTGGAAAATTCCAACCTGGGGCCAGAGTTTCTTCCTAACATGTGTACTAATTTTTCAACACAAAAACATTATGGGAATAATCTCATTGAAGATCTAAACCCTATCGGGATCAATTATGAAAATTCAGGTGCCATGGAAGAAAACAGCTCCTTTTCTAGCTTTGACGAGAGTTCCAATAGCTATTCCATGTCCTATGACATGCACACAAACAGGAGGACGTGGGGTTTTCATGAAGTTGAGGACCTACATTCAGTGGCTTTTGGGTACAGTACTCGAACACATTCATGAAAGAACTGGTGAAGACAAGTTTATCAATTTTGAATTGCTGCTGCTGCTGCATATTGTGAAGCAAGCACTATATATACTCTGTTGCCGTAAATAAGCTAGGAAGGCATAGAAATGTTGATATTATTATATAATTGGAATGGAAGCCCACTCTCTTATTGTCTTTAATCTATTTTAATCATGTCAAGTAGAAAAATCATAGCGTAATTGTGTCAGAAAAACTCTCGGGTTTTGTATGAGACTATGAGAGCTATAAATTTGTTTTTTCCTAGAATGTATCCTAAATTTTGATCTAATAAACACTGTCCCTAGATACCTTAATCATAGTTTTAGCTCCTTTTCTTAAATACAGCATATTTGGCGTGGAATATATGGAACACTACTAGGTGTATGCTTGCATTTTCCCCCATACATATTCGTCAGAAGTTATCCCAAATATTAATCTTTTTCTACAGAAATTTAATCACTGATTTACTACCCCTTCTTTCAAACTTAAGGTCTGTTCATTTGGAAACCCTAGTCCGTTCGTATTCTAGTTCATCCATGTTGACTGAATCCAACAAGATTGATTCTCAACCACTCTCAGAAAGACAAAGACTCTTTCAAGTCAATGGGAGACCTTGTACTTGAGACATTCCAACATAATACATTAATTATGTTCAGAAACAATGTAGGGATAAATCTCTTACATATTCCTCTGAAATAATTCCCCCAGAGAATCTCTTGTGCTTTGGAGGCTGAGCTTAGGCTGTTATTTTCTCAATTGAACAATCGGTTGAATAAATTTATAGTTAGAATGTGATTCTAAGATTGACGAGATGCTTTTACAAAGATTGTTTTGTGTCTTTGAAGATTAGAGGATGATGACTTGTGTATTATAAGATTTATTCTACTTAGGTTGCACATGTAAATAAATGTATGATAACTTGGCTAATTTAAACATACTTTTATTTTTCAATTTTATCTTTTACCTTCTTGTATGACTTAAATATAGTAGCATGATTTTTATTTCAATTCTCATGTTTTGTATGTCTTTCTTAATATCCTTTCTTTAACATGCTGCTCTATTCTACGTGTCAAAAGGACCAAAACTAGAGAGAGAGAGATGCTTCTTCCTCAGATTTTGGTAAGTGGAAAAGCCAATTTGGTCTTTTTCTACACACTACAGAGGTTCATTTCCATTGTCATTAGCTTATGTGTGTTAATGTTTTTTTTATCCGCAAGAATAATTTTGTATAAAAGTAATTACTTACATAATTGCATAGAAATAGACTTCAGAATTCCTCTATATCAGCTAGATTCGCATGTATTACAAGGAAAACAATTAACTTGTGTATGTTAACTATCAGCTAGAATCCCTCTATCAGCTTATGTATGCTAACGAGTGTGTTCACATATTTTAATTGAATACTCTAAATGAAAACAGCTTGAAGCTTATATAACTAGGCATACATCGATTATTTTCTACTCAGATTCCAAATTTAGAGACATGGTGGATCTTAGCATATGTATTGTAACATTAAAAAGGACAGCCTTAAGGCTACTCTGGACTCAACAATTCACTAACGTTTAAGCTAGTCTTGGGATAGGGCTACTTTAATAAAATGAACTTGTCTTAGGTAAACAAAAATATATTCATTATCCTCTAATTGGAATCATTTCATGAAAAGTTCAATGAAAGTTTTAGAATATTATTAATTAATTAATTTAAAAGTTTTTTCTTTCAAACAACAATGAATGGAAGGAGCTCCTTCAATCAATGCGAGCCATATGTTGTCTTGTGCTTCTTCGTTGGCACTATTTCTTCATGTTGCAGTAGAGTCATGTTCCAGGATTCTAGAAACTTCAAGAGACAAAAACTATTTATATTAAAAGTATGTTGTTGGACTTGATAAAAACAAAATGAACTGTGTTTATTTCATTTTTTTGTTAAGCAGCACAACAAACTTAGTATGGGTTTCTTTATATTCCTCTTACTAAATTCCATGAGATCAAGATCAAGAAAATGCATAGTTTGAAAAAAACATTCTGTTTAACATTGTAGAACAACTGCTAGTTAATTTGTCTTTTGTTCTGTTCCAACTATATAAATTTTACCAGAGTTCAACTATTAATAAAGATATTATGGGTATACATATGTAGACAAGTTGTATTGACAATAATATGATCCATTTATCACATATTAATTTCATATATTCACATAATTATTTATTTTTATAAACATTGTTTGCATAAACTCATAACGTACAGCAGTGTATATGTTTATGTGAATACTTCAACATGCTGAATAATGACTATTTTAAGAGTACTAGAGCGGCAAGAGATTATTGTGTTTGGCTAAAAGAAAAGAAATGGCTCATATATACATTGTATATATATAACAAGGATGAGGTTATATGTGGATTATGCAAACATCAATAACATTGGAGTCCCACTATGTAAATGATTAATACCATTCTTTACCCAAAACCTTAAGGTTGATGGGTCTTTCACTTTTATATAGGAGATAAATCAAAATATTTAAAAATGATATAAATCAATGAAATAAGGAAAGATCTCGGGATTTGAATTTCACAAAGAATAGAATAGTTTAAACTATTGGTGAGTTAAATAAACTGGACTAGGATCATAGGCTAGACTATGCAGAAAGGAATGTAAGACAAGATTTATTTGGTGAGTTGGGAAAGCTAGTTTTTGACGGAAATCTTAAAGAAGCAAAGTCAAGAATATAGTGGATTAAATCAGGAGATTCAAATAAAAAGTACTATCAATCTATCATCATTTGCAAGAGGGCCAAAAGAGACATAAAAAGTTCGAATATTTAAGCTTTCTGATGCGAGGAACCTATACAAGTAAACAAGAAGTAGGTATTTTCTTCCGAAGAGGTTTGATGTGAGTGAGGGCGCATTAAAATCAAATTAGAAGGTATCATTTCCATCATTAAGAGAGAATGTCATGTTAACGGAAATGTTTACAAAAATAGAAGTTAAAGAGGACGTGTGGGACTACAGAAGTAGCAAAATTTATCATGATGGATTTAATTTTATGTTTACGATTTAATTTTATGTTTATAAATGTTGTGTTAATCCAATATCCTCCCAACAATTATAATAACTGTCATACAGAAAGTTTGTTTTTCAGCTTTATATACATTTGTATCTACCTCTCCTATGAATGAGAAATTCACTCGCTTTCTCTATCTCTTCATTTTCTGCTCTTTACATTAAAGTATCCATCCCTAACAGTGGTATCGAGAGCTTAGATTTAGAAAATGTATAAAGAGTGGTGAGGATAGAGTGAACCCATCAAAAAGAGAAAAAGTTAAACAAAGATATTTAGATGGCTACTCGAGGGATGATTCCAAGTAACCTATCGGTGTTTGACGACAAAAAATACGATGATTGGTGTGTCAAAATGGATGTGATTCTTGGTTTCCAAGTGGATGAAATCGTGAAGAAAGGTTTCAAAGAACCTTCAAAGAATGACACAGATGAAGTGAAGAAATCATATAAAGAAAATAAGAGATTGGATTGCAAAGCTAGAATGCTTTTACACCAGTTCATATCCTCTACGATATTACAGAAGGTTCCAAAAGCTACCACGACAAAGGAGGTTTAGGATATCTTTCAAGAAGGCTATGGTAATTCTGGAAAAGTAAAGAAAGTCAGGTTGCAATCCTTACAAAAGCAATATGAACTTCTGTGCATGGGCGAGCAAGAAACAGGTGTAGAATATATTGGAAGAATATAGGTAAAAGTGAATGCAATGAGAGCCTATGATAAGAATGTAAAAGATTGCAAGATTGTTGAAAAGATTCTTAGAACATTAACTCCTCAGTATGATCACATAGTTGTTGCGATAGAGGAGTGCAAAGATCTTGAAAATATGAAGGTCGAAGAGTTGCAGAACTCACTGAAAGTGCATGACCAGAGGTTAATTGAGAGAAGAAATGGTGACAAAGGTGCAAACTAAGCTTTACAAACTAGAATTGATCAAAAGGTGAAAATTCGTGGAGCTGGAAGAGGTAGAGGATGCTCAAGAGGTGGATGAAGTTGAGGCAGAAATACAAATTTCTCTGAACAACCTAGAGAAGAGGATAGTAATACTCAGAAAAAAGCAAACAAAAGAGGAGGAAGACAACCTAGAGATAGAGGTAGGAAGAATTACGATAAAAGGAATGTCTAGTGTTACAAATGCAACAAATATGGACATTACTCTTATAAGTATTGGCATAATGAAGCGGCCAAAAAGAATGATAAAAATGACGAAGCACATCTTGCACAAGATACATATGTGATTCTGATACAGATCACATACAGAAGATGACTCGTGCCGGTATTTGGACACCGGTAGTTTAAATCATATGACTAGAAAAAGAGAATGGTTGATAGATCTTGACACAAGTATCAAAAGCAGTGTAAGATTTGCATACAACAGCACAATCATGGCTGAGGGCATTAGCAAAGTGTTAATTACTCGTAAGAATGGAAATATAACATATATGAACAATATTCTATACGTTCCAACGATGAAGAATAATCTGCTGAGTTTACAACTTTTGGAGAAAGGTTACACTATGTCCATGCAACAAAATTACATAGAAGTGTTTGATAGAAGGCAACATTCAGTGCTCAAGGCTCCTCTTGCAAGAAACAGAACGTTCAAGGTAAGTCCGAATGCTACTACAATTCAATGTTTATCTACTGTTAATATTGAAGAGGAAGGATGGTTATGGCATTATAGTTTTGGACATTTGAATTTTAAAAGTTTGGGTCAATTGAATAGCAAAGAAATGGTGAAAGGAGTACCACTGATATCTAATCCTAACAAAACTTGCGAGGGATGTGTTATTGGGAAGCAAACCAGAAAGGAGTTCAAGAAATCTGCACCCAAGAGAGAAAAACAACCTCTTGATATTATATACTCAGATGTGTGTGGTCCCTTTGATGTACTATCACTTGGAGGTAACAAGTATTTCCTAATTTTTGTAGATGAGTGGACTTGAAAACTTTGGATTTACTTGTTAAACGAAAAGAAAGAAGTGTCTTCATATTTGGTAAAGTTCTGTTCTCTAATAGAAAGGCAATATGATTTAAAGATAAAAGTATTCTGAACTGATGGTGGAGGTGAGTTTAACTCAAAAGAAGTTGATGAGTTTTGTGATTCTTGAGGAATTACACATGAAGTAATTGCTCCATATACACCCCAACATAATGGGTTAACTGAGAGAAGAAACAGGATATTGCTTGCACTAGTACAAAAACACCATATAACGTTGGTGTCTTTTGGCCTTTCATGTCGAATTTGAGGTCGACGTCATACCGGGAGACGTTAAATTGACATCAAATTTAAAATATTCGATGTTAATTTACGTTATTTGACGACGAACAATCCGACGTTCCCAAGAGAGCAAACTGACGTCGGATATTACTTTATGTCCGAAGTCAATTCATATTAATTAACATCGAATTTTGTCAATGTATGACATTAATCAATTTTTTTTAATTAATTGTGATCCTTTGTGATCCTTTTTTACAACTCTACGATACTTGAAAAGCAGTAAAACAACAAATGTAATCTAGTTTTTGGTACTTTGTACAGCATGAACTATGAATGTGTAACATAGTATCAACAACAAACAACAACAATAAACAACAACAAACAACAAACAAGAACAAAAACAACAACAAACAAGTTCAACAAAACAACAACAAAAAACAAGTTCAACAAATTAGTTCTTCAAAACGAAAACGAAAACTAACCTTCAAGAAGTGGGTTCTTTGGAATAAAGGGTTGCTACCCATGGGAGAGAAACCAGAATGTGCATATGAAGGACAAGAACACGAAAATAATCGATCAAAACAAACGAAAATTATACCTAAAGTAGTTAATTTACATGCATTTGTATCAAATGAAAGAAAAATTACATGTGATGGTCGTCAAACTTCGTTCGAGAAAAGTTTCAGCAAAGAAGAGGGTCTTTCGCGCTAAGATAAAGTGAATGAATTTTGAACCTCCAGCTCAAATTTTTATTTATTTCACCAACCTTTTGATGCCTAACTATAAGGCACTCAATGTTTTATAACCTTTTTTACGTCTAATTCTAGTACATTCGACGTCATACGTAAGTAAATTCTCACCTGCGCATTACATATTTTTGCAAAACTTACCCAATAGGACGTCGAACTTCTCAATATTTGACATCTTATAGCAAATTAACATCAAATTACAATTCTAAAGGACGTCTAATAATTGCATTTATTTACAAAAATGCCATCGGTCATTTTTAGCATTGACTATTAAGTGGTTGGACATTGAACGCGTGATGTTAGACGCTGTTTTTGTACTAGTGTTGAGATGACTAGATGCATGATCAAGGGAAAGAAGTTGCCTCATTATTTGTAGGGTGAAGGCGTTTCCGTTGCAGCTTATTTGTTGAACAAAAGCCTAACAAAAGGCAACACAAGATCTCACTCCTGAAGAAGCCTGGTCAGGAGACAAACCTTCTGTTCACCATTTGAGAATCTTTTGATTCATTTGGTATAAACATGTTCCAGGCGAAAGGAGGAAGAAGTTAAATGACAAGGGTTAGACTCTCATCTTAGTTGGCTATCATCTAACACGAACTTACAGGTTGTTTAGTCCAGAAAAGAAACAAATCATCATTAGCAGAGATGTAATAGTGGATGAGGCAGCAACGTTAAATTGGAAGGAGTTTGAAGCAAACTTACAACCAGATTCTATACCTAACTTCTTAGAAGATAAAAGTTCTATTGCTGAACAAGTTGTTACAGATGATGGAGTTCATAACAGAAGATCACAAAGAAGAAGATTTCCTTCCACCTTTACTGACAATGATATAACCAACTCTGGTGAGCTTGTTCATTTCGTCTTTTTGGTTGGTGTAGATACCTTGACTTGGAAGCAGGCCCTTGATATGAAAGAATGGAAAGAAGCAATGATTGAGGAGTTAGAGGCTATTGAAAAGAATAAAACGTGGGAGTTGGTAGACTTACCACAACATAAACACCTCATTGATGTTAAGTGGGTGTTTAAAACCAAGTATAAACCAGATGGAGAAGTGGCAAAATTCAAAGCCAGATTAGTTGCAAAAGGTTTTTTACAAAAACTTGGAGTTGATTTTACAGATGTGTTTGAACCTGTTGCAAGGCTGGAAACTATGAGATTGGTGGTAGCACTAGCCAATTTTAAGAATTGGAAAATATGTCAAATGAATGTTAAATCAGCCTTCTTGAATGGGCCACTAGAAGAAGAAGAAGTTTATGTGAGATAACCTTCAGGTTTTGTGAAGGAAGGAGAGCAACAAAAAGTTTATAGATTAAATAGAGCCTTATACGGGCTTAGACAGGCGTCCCGTGCATGGAATAAACATATCAATTCACTGCTTATCACACTTGGATTTCACAAATGTTCAGTGGAGTTTGGAATCTACATAAAGTTTGTTAAGCATCAAAGCATATTGATAGTCTGCTGGTATGTAGATGACTTGATCATGGCTGGAAACTCAGAAGGTGAGATCGAAGACTTCAAAAGGAGAATGAAAGAAGAATTTGAGATGACTGATCTCGGTGATCTTAGTTACTTTCTAGGGCTGAAATTTTTACAAAAAGTGAATGGAATATTGCTTCATCAAAGAATATACATTAACAAAGTCTTGAAGAGGTTCAACATGGACAACTGTAATAGTGCTTTAATTCCAGTCATAGCTAACTTGAAGTTAACAGATCAAGCAAATGAGAAGAAGGTGGATACAACTCTATACAAATAAATTATAGGGTCACTCAGATACATTTGTAATAGTGGACCTGATATTAGCTATGGAGTTTGATTGGTGAGCAAATTTATAAATGAACCAAGGTTATCACACTTGTCACTAGCTAAACATACTTTGAGATATTTGAAAGGAACAACAGATTTTGGTCTCCTCTTTCCTAACAAACAACGTTGAAGAAGTTTTAGAGGTTTGGTGTGACTCTGATAGGTGTGGTGATAAGGTTGATAGAAGGAGTATGTTTGGCTATCTTTTGAAGTACATGGGAGCACCAATTTCATGGTGCTCTAAGAAGCAAATGTGGTGGCACTCTCATCCTGTGAAGCAAAATATATTGTATCTGCAGAAACAACCTATTAGTGTGTGTGTGGATGGAAACACTCTTTGATGAATTGAAGCTAGAGCGTAGAAAACCAATACAAGTTCTAGTAGATAACAAATCTGCTATTAGTTTGTCCAAGAACTCAGTTTTCCAGGAAGAAGTAAACACATTGAGACAAAATTTCATTTTTTAAGGGACCAAGTCATCAAATGAAGATTAGAACTAATACACTGCTCTACAAAAGATCAAATAGCTAATGTTTTTACGAAGGCTTTGAAACAAAACAGATTTGAAAAATTGAGAGATTTATTAGGTGTAAAATCCATGGAGAATTTGGATTAAGGGGTTGTGTTGTGTTAATCCAATATTCTCCCAACTATAATAACTGTCATATAGTTAGAAAGTTTGTTTTTCAACTTTATGTACACCTGTATGTACTTGTGCTATGAATGACAAATTCACTCAGTTTCTCTGTCTCTCCATTTTCATTCTGTTCTTTACATTAAAGTGTCCACCCTTGACAATAAAGAATTGTTGAGATTAAAAGGATGTAATGAATGCAATAAACAAACAAGTTATGTGTTCATAAATGTAATGAAAAATAAAAGTTAATTATGTTGTGTTACATATTATGTATCTTTAAATACTTGTAAGGATTGATATGTATGCATATTGTAAGGACCTGAAAAATGGGCCAAGGGTTGTTGGGCCTTAAGTTGATGCTCTTAGGCCCTTGAAGGTTAAGACACCCTGACTTTAGAAAGGGTATCTCAAAGTCTGATTCATTAAGCTTAAACTCTCTCTGTAGAACTCTTTTTCCCTAAATTTCCTCTGTCTTCTCTCTAGCATCCCACTCACTAAACAATTCGATTTTTGATTAGGCACCGCCTAAGCTTTTGCGGCATCGAAGGCTTCACTTTGAACCGATTAATTTCTCCATTTCCTTCTGGTAAGTAGTTTTTTTGTTTCCTCTGTTATTTTCGAAACCTAGGGTTTGAGGTCCTATGAGTTTCATGAAATTAAAATTTTGCTTCTTCCAATTAGTTAAGTTCTAGCTCTAAAGAGCTGTTTTCACCACCAATGTGGTGGTTGTAGGATACTGTTTGGGTGAGGCTCTGTTAGGGCATCTTCAATTAGTTGTGGAGACCCAAGGTAAGGAGAGCTGATTATATGTTTTAAATTGTTTGTTTGATATGTATGTATGTTAATTTCTAAAGCAGTATGTTGTTCGACTTAAATGTTATATTGGTGTGCTTGAGTGGTATGTACTATGTTACTGTAATCGTGCATGTAAATTGTGATGTTGTAAGTTGTTGATGATGGAATTAGTTTGTTGAAAAGATTTACTGTTTGGAGTAGTTGCACATATGGAGGTGATGAAGGTTGAAAACCAGTTATTTTCATATGTCAATTTGGACCAAATTACACCCTTTACTACTCGGAATGAGCTTAGAATTAAGCAAAACTCAATAAATGAGTCTGAAGAGAGTCAAAAGCTGTTTTTAGNGATTTTATGCTTGTTTTGCATTGTTTTGTAGTTAATTTGAGAAAAGTAAAGAATGGAGTTGAAGATGAAGGTCTTAGACTCAAGAAAAGGAAAGAAAGGTTGAAGATATGCAGAAAAGTCAACCAGAAAAGTCAACCAGTCAACTAGGAAAGTCAACCAGTCAACCAGAAAAGTCAACCAGTCAACCAGGAAAAGTCAACTAGTCAACCAGAGCGCAGTTCGCCAGCGCCAGGCAGTTGACCGTGGCGCCAGGCGGTTCTACGGCTTGAGGGAAACCGCCCGACGGTAAAATTGGGCGTCGGGCGGTTGTCAGATGGGCCTGGACCTGTTTTATGTTATTTTTTATGATCTGTTTGGGCTTGGACTTAATTTATGTCATTTTTATGCCCTATTTAAAGGCCAGAACGTCTTAGGGTTTGTATCTTTTAATGGCTTATGCACAGAAACACACTTTTCACCCCTTTAGGGCTAAATTTGGAGATGGTGACAGCTCTCCTTTTCTCCTTTTTAGGGTTTGTATCTCTTTCATTCCATTCTTCATCTAGATTCATCATGACGATGGTGAACTAAACCCTATTGTTGTTGGGGGAAACAATGTAATCTTTTGATGCTCTCTCTTATTGAATCCCTATATTATTTATATGGTCTCCATATGTTTTGATTGATTATTGTTGGGTTATCATCTGTGCTTAATGCCTTTATCGTTTAACTCATTCGGTATATTGATGTTTGTCTTTATTGATATGGGGACGTACAGTAATGACATGAACTGGTGAGTAATCTCTTGATTTTGCAATACCACCTAGGGATAGGGGTAGGATGATCAATTGTGCTAACTTCTGTTTATAATGCGGTATTAATTACTAGGGGAGGCTAGGGATAGCAAGCCAGTAGTTAATATTAGGCCCTTTTTGCCGAGGGATCGGGTTAAGGGGAGGCTAAGAAAGTCGCATAACAATTGAATCAATCTAATATTCAAGGGTAGTATGTGAGAGAGCGGAATAGATGAAATTGTAAACCCGCAACAACATCCATTCATCCATTGTTTTGTGTTTAACCTCAATTGATCAAATTGCATTCATGTTTATTTTTCTGCACTTTATAAAAATCCCAAAATATTATTTTTATAGTCTTGATTGGTTAAGCAAAAGCACAACAGTTTAGTGCCGTGAGTCTCTTGGGAAAACGATACTTGGACTTACCATTTTATATTACTTGTACGATTTGGTATGCTTGCCAATTTGTCAGCAGGAGGTTGTTAGAACAAGTTCTTGTGAGAAATCAAGTGTTTGGGTAGTGTTCTAGGTTGGTTTAAGGGAAGTGGGGTTATGACTTTGAGTAACTGCGGTCTAGGGTGTGTTTAGAGTGTTGAGACAGTTTAAAGGGGTCATTTGGGACTGGTTGACAACACTTTGTTGGGAGGATAGAAGAGTCTTAAAAACCGAAGTTGGTACATCCCTTATCATAGAGCAGCCCTGGTCTGATCCATTAAGTTGTGACTAGTCATATGTACTGACGTTTATGGTGAGTTTGATTTGTCAAACATTTGATTCTTCTCTGATGACCAATTGGGTTAGTAAGAAGCGTTGGGGGTAAGAATCTGTTGTGATAGTAATTAGATAGGCAGTTTAGGAAAAAGGAAACATCTTGGGTTTTTTGAGGGGAAGTGAAAGGGTGATTTTGAGCATTTGGGGTTTTGAGTGCAATTGGGTCGTTGGGATAGTCTTAGCAAGTGAATTGTGACTTGTTTGAGTCACCAAGTTGGTCAAAATAGGGGCAAAGTGTTAGAATTGGGTTTGGGGTCCTCTAGTTATTGAGTTTGATGTTTTGGAGTAGAATTTGAGTTAGTTTAGTACATCTAATTCCTATCCAAATGACCAATGCAATACTTTACTTTCATCTATAAACATGTTTCATATCAATATTAGTGTTACATATTTTAAATTGTTTCAAAGTTTTTTTCCTTGTCTAAGTATGATTTTAAGGGGGCATTGGATTGTTTAGTGGTTCTTCTTTGACTATTATTGTCTGTTAATGTTTTTAATAAATTGTACAATGGAAAGTGTTGAATATTGTAGCTTCCTCGAGAGGGCATTTGCTGCCTTATTTTCACAACCAGGTTTATACCTTATCTCAAAGTTAAAACCCATTAATTTTGAAATCCATTTTTGGTGCTCCCCCCCCATAATCCTCTGGTCAGCCCAAAATCTCAAACTTTTCTGATCCATGTGCACCACAAAATGGCTACCCATCAAGTAATGCCTCCATTTCTGAATAGCCAACACTATAGCCATTAATTCTCTCTCATGTATAGACTTACATTGAGCTCTATCAGACAATGATTGACTCATGTAAGCTATGGGTCTTCCTTCTTGCATAAGCATCGCTCCTACTCCCTTGACAAAAGCATTTGTCTCTATTATAAAAGGTTTCTCAAAACCTGAAACATCTAAGACAGGTAAAGTAGTCATTGTAGCCTTGAGCTGTCCAAAAGCCTGTTGAGCATCATTTCCCCACTTAAAATTGTCCTTCTTGAGCAACTGTGTGAGTGGCCAAGCAATATTGCCATAATTTTTAACAAATTGCCTATAATATCCCATGAGCCCCAAGAGTCCTCTCATCCCTTTTACATCCTTCAGAACCGGCCAATTTATCATTCCATTAACGTTGCCTAGGTTTGCCGAAACTCCTTTTCTCGAAATCAAGTGTCCCAAATATCTCAACTGTTGCTGCCCAAAAATTACATTTCATGGAATTTGCAAAGAAATTTTTTTCCTCCAATAATGAAGCACCAATTTGAGGTGTTTTTGATGGCTTCCTTCATCCGGACTGTAGATTAGAATCCCATCGAAGAATACCAACATAAATTTTCTTAGATATGGTTTTAAGACCCTGTTCATAAGAGCTTGAAAGGTAAAAGGGACGTTGGTTAACCCAAATGGCATGACCATGAATTCATAGTGCCCCTTATGTGTTCTAAAAGTTGTCTTAGGAATGTCTTCTTCCCTCAATAGAATATGGTGGTAACTAGATTTTAAGTCCAGTTTGGAAAATAGTACAACCGATCTTACTTCATCCAATAATTCATCAATTATAGGGATGAGAAATTTATCAGGTAAGGACTAGTACTAGCCCTAATAATCCCTGCATGCATCATTTCACCTACTATCTTTTCAATCTCATTCTTCTGATAATAAGGGTACCTATAAGGTCTGATATTTGGTATTTGATCACCTTTTTTGAGATTGATTTCATGATGATGCTCTCTCCTTGGCGGTAGCCTTTCGGGGTCCTGGAAAATGTCCTTATACTCCTCTAGGACTTCCTTGATCTCATCAGATAACAATTGTTGATTTTCCTCTATATCCTCGAATTGCTTATATGCAATATAGTAGCCTACTCCTTCATCTTGTAAGGCTTTAATCATGCTCTTCTAGGATGCTTGCACCTTGCTTAGGGAAGGGTCTGATAACGGTTTAAAAACCATTATTTTTATACTTTAAATTGATATTAAAACACACCCTTTATGACTTAGAATGAACTTAAAATCATGCAAAACACTTAAGTTAGGTCACAAGAGAGTCAAAGGTGATTTTAGAGATATTATTCTTGGTTTTACATTGTTTTGACAAGATTTAATGAGAATTGAAGGATGGAAAGTGAAGTAAAAAGGAGTTGGACTTAAGAAGGGATGAAGAAAGGTGTAAAAGAGGAATCGCTCCCACTGCTCAGCGCCAATTCTAGCGCTGAGCGTCAGCATTATGGAATTCAATACGGTAGAACGCTTAAGCGCCAACGCTGAGGGATGAATGAAGAACCTTTGCCACCACTGAGCGCCAGAATTCACCGCTGAGCTCTGAGAACTTCAATTCAATACGGCAGGAGGCTTGAGCGTCAACGTTGAGCGATCAAGTGGAGTGTCGCACCTACCGCTGAGCGGTCAAATCCAGCGCTGAACGTTGTGTTAGGCTTGGGCCAAAATTCTGTAATTTTTCATAGCTTATAAATAGACCCTCAGAACTATTCTAGGGTAATATTTTGACTGAGAAAGACGACAGAAACTCCTTGGAAGCGGCTTTTGGATGCGAAAGCTCCAATTCACCAATTCTAGGATTTATCTGTTCATTAAATCCATATAGTTTCATCATGTAAATGGTGAACTAAATCCTTTATTGTTAGGGAACAATGTAATCTTTGTGAAACTCTCTTATATCGAAATTCTTATTTTATTCATGTACTTGTATTATCAATAGTTTGGGTTTTCTTGAATGAAAGAAAAGAATAACAAGAAGGAAGAAGAGAGTAAGAGATGGTCTTCGTGAATTTGAAAACAAAGAACAGATAAAGGATTTTCTGGCCAATCTTGTTTTATTCCGAAACGTAGAAAAGCTAAACCGAACAAAATAAAACAAAAATCAGAAGTGAAACTTGGGCGAAAAATCAGAAGTGAAACTGGACGAAAAAGCAAAGTGAAACTTTGGGCGTAAATTTAAATTTTAGAATAAAGGGGAAAATATTTTTCAGAGTAAGAAGAAGTTCCACAAAGAGAGAAAAGAAGCTCCACACGAAAACGTAAGCAGCTCTCAAGGGAGAAAAAAGCATTCAAACTCAAATATTATTTTAAAGAGTATAAATTTTTTTTTAAGAAAGCGTAAGCTATTTTAATATATATTGGGCTGAAATAGATAGCGTTTTTTTGAAAAAGCATTATCTATAGGTTTATTTTAAATTATGAATTAAAAGCATATTAATAATTATCTATAGATAGCGCTTATTTAAAAAAGTGTTATTTATTTCTATGACAATAGATAACGTTTATTTAAATAAGCGTTATCTATTGTTCCACATTTTAATAGATAGCACTTTTTAAAAAAGCGCTATCTATTGAGCACTATCTATGATCAATTTTGTAGTAGTTTGATCTTTGATTTTGTCGATATGGCAACGTACGGGAAAATCTAGAACAGATAAGAATTCTCTTGATTATGCAATACTGCCTAGGAATAAGAGCAGGACAATCAATTACTTTAAGCTTCTATGATTAATGCATTAGTAATTGCTAGGGAGACTAAGGATAACAAACTAGAAATTATGGTAATAGGCTCTTTTCGCCGAGGGATCGGGTTTAGAGTAATTTAGAAAGTTGCATGAACATTGATAATAAAGTGGAATATAACAGGAAAAGTAGATATAAGAGGGTGGATCAGGATGAAATTGTAAACCCCAACAACTCCATTAGTTCATATTCTTATCTGTTAGTTGATTCAAACATTTGCATTTGCATGTTTAAATTTGTCCTTGCATTAAAATCTCACTTTATTATTCTTTCAAGTCATATGCGATCAATTCACATGAACGTTTAGGCCACAGAGTCCCTTGGGAAACGATATCTGGACTTACTGTTCTATTATTACTTGATACGATCTGGTACACTTGCCAGGGTGTAAACAGGGTCTCCTTTAACACCTTCTGCCCTCCTTCATCTCCTTATTTAGTGATCATGTTTTGAAAATTAGCTTCAATGTCACCAAGGTTCGCCAACCAGTCCATACCTAATACCACCTCAATTCACCCAAATTAAATAGAAAAAAATCTTGTTAAATTTTGACTCCGTACACCACAAGATCAACTCCTCTACATAATCCCCTACCCTTCACCTTCTCACCCATTCCCACCTCCATGGTATAAGTAGGGGTATTCTCCACTAGAAGATCCAACTTAACTACTAGTTTTCTATAAAGGAAGTTGATGGTTACTCCACAATCCACCAATATTGGCACTCATCTTTGGCCAATAGTTCCCCAAATCTTATAATATTTGTGAGAGGTTATCCCCACCTTACTTTTCAAAGACAATTGAAGTGTCTAGTGCTCCAAATCGATTTTTTCTTCCCCTTCCTCATCCCCATCCTCCCACATTCTTCCATCAAAACCAACTGATAATGCTTTAGCTTGCATTCATGTTCAGGTCAATAATAAATTATTGAATAAAAATGTTTATTAATTTTACCTGTGGGAAGCACAACATGTTCCTGTAGAGGAGATGGTGATGGGTGCATCCCATAACTCTCAAACTGTTGTTGAAACAGGCGCATAACTCTTCTAGTCACTTCTGTAATGACTTCATCATACAATTTTGCCCTAAGTTTTTTTGAGACCTCCTACGTCAGCCTTTCTTCATACTCTTGGTTGTGTTCGTATGAAGTGTGACACGAGGAACTCCCAAAATCATCTTTAATGCCTACTTTAGTACCAGTAGTACACACTCGTCAAGAGTGCTTAGGTTGTCCAATTACAGTGGTAAGAATATCTTGGTGACCCTTTGGAGTGAATTGACCTTGGGAGCTCTACTCAACCAATGAGCCCTGTAACATAACAAAATACCATTATTCTTTAAAAATTTCAATGTAATATGTATCATGAAACTATTAATATTATAGGAATAGTGATATCTTACAATTCTTTCTGATAATTCTCGCCCAGTCTCAAAAGTGTAACAGCTCGATGATCTTAGACGGGCTAAATTCCACTTCTCATGTCGAGAAGGTGGTGAAGGAAGCTATGGACTATCACCCTCAAGAAGTGGAGCTCCACCTTTTGTCTTTTGCATGAGGGTTTTTTCTTCAAGCTTCTTATACCCACCACGAGATAATAAGTGGGGGTTTTATTTTTAGCACATATTTCTTGTGCTTTTGTTTTTGCTTTTTGTCACATAATGAACTAGTTCATATAATATAAATTTGTTAATGAGAAATTGAATAATATCAACTATACTAACCTGTGATGCCTATAATGTTCGACTCTCTACAAAGAGGCGTCAAGTCTCCTCATAAATGGTCTTATATTATGCACATGGAGACTCAATTTTTTTTTTGCTCCAAATATATATCTCGAGGTCAATTTAATCTTAAGACCTCAAATATTTTTAGCAATAGATAATAAACACTTATTTCTAAGTGTTGCGACATTTGGAATGTCAAATGTCATCTGTAATAAAGAGAATAAAGTTGTACCAATACAAAAGTATCAATATAAACAAAGTGTAAACCAAATTATATTAATTAACTTACCAATAGATTGTTCTATATAATGTTCTGATCAACCTCAGACACATGGTCAAAAGATGGAGTAAGAATAAATATTCTATCACGCGCCAGTACTCCAAGGTATGATCTGAAGACATATGCGTTTGGGCCAAATGCCACACCAGTGATCACATTAACATCCACATGTGTCCTTTCACCACTATTTCTTCTGACCATCAATTGTCTCAACTTGTTGGCTCCTTCAGTAGATCAGGATGTGGGAGTCTCATCCCCTGATGAATGGGGATGGTCAGCCATATATCTGTCAGAATAAAGAAAAAAACATGAAATATTAATAAAAGACTTATGTAATATCATATTATTTAACAAAACATGTAATAGGGGTCATATGAAATATTAATAAAAGACTTATGTAATATTAATAAAAATCTTATACACCAATCTCCCTTGGTGTCAACTCTTCTCAGATCTTCATGTCAACCAAATCCAAACGAGCATTCACTCCATCTTTTGCCTTTTCCTGAATGTTGAGTAATGTACCAATCAAGCTATCACGCACATTCTTCTCTACATGCACCACATCTATGAAATGTTTAACATCTAACTTTGACCAATATGGAAGATCAAAGAATATTGATTTCTTCTTCCAAGGGGTCATTACAGATAACTTCTTGAATGTTTTCCCAAATACATGATGTATTTTATTAACTTTTTCAAGAATTTGAAGACCAATAAGTGGATTTCGTGCATCGTCTTTCTCTTGATATCCATTGAATGCTTTTTTAACCTTTGATAAGGATGATTACATTTTAAAAATCTCCGATGAAGTAGATACTACGTTTTCCTTCCGTGTTTCAATTGGTGAGTTGTAGTGTTTTCTTCGCATATAGGACATGCTTTATGACCCTTGACATTGTAACCTGATAAATTACCAAAAGCTGGAAAGTCATTGATGGTTCTAAATAACATTGCATGCATCACAAAAGTTTTAGAAGCGAAGGCATCAAATATTTCAACCCCATCAACCCACAACAACTTCAAGTCTTCAACTAGTGGGCCTACATAAACATTTATGTCATGTCTAGGCTGCTTTGGACCAAATATCATCATAGGCAACATCATGTACTTTCATTAGTGTCAAAACCAAGCCTAAGATTTCTACATTCTTGACCAAATTGGGTGAATTATTGATCAATATTTTTCCATTCCTTTGAATCAACTGGATGATGAAGCAAATCGTCAATTGTTCTCTCATATGCATGTCATCTAAGGTTTTTAGCATCTTTTGGATTCGCAAACAAACGCTTAAGTCTGGCCACAATTGGAAGGTACCAAACTACTTTCAAAGCAGAACCACTTTTTTTCTATTTGACCATTATCTTCACTAATTTTTTACTTGTATCGTGATAACCCACATTTTGGACACTTTTTCAAAAATTCAAACTCTTTCCTATATAAAATGCATTCATTGGGACAAGCATGTATCCTTTTATACTCCAAACTCATCGAACAAAGAATTTTCTTCGCGTCATAATTACGAATGGGTAGTGTATTTCCATCTGACAACATTTCATTCAACAACGTCAACAATTCTATGAAACTCTTATCAGTCCATGCATTGGTCGCATTCAAATTCATGAGCCTTAACACCGTTGAAAACCTTGTGAACTTAGTTGAATCGACATACAAAGAAGTTTCTACATCATTGGACATCGTCTCATACACATGAGCATGGGCAAAATTTTCTACACCAACATCACAGATCATGTCCTCTAATTTGTCTTCTTCTGGTCGATCTTCCATGGTGGAATCGATAACATTTTCAGTTTGGGAGACAGTAAAAAAATGTATTTCTTCCCCGTGTCATATCTATGTTGTATAACATCGTAGGAAACCATCTTTGATAATATGTTCCCTAATTTAGGTTGCATTCAACTTTCTCCCATTCAAACAGATGACACAAGAACATCTAAACTTCACTTCATCATCATTTCTACCCTCATTACGTTGTGCAAATTGTATAAATTCATCTACCTCTCTCTCGTACTCAACACTAATGTGTGGTAAATTAATCCAATATCGATTCGTACGTAAATATTCTGAAATATTCTACAAAATTACAATACAAAAATAATTTTTGTATTAATCATTTAACAGAAACTTAAGGTTAATTCAATTCAATACAAGTATACAATTAATAAGCATTCAAATAATCACATATTCAACATACAAAATTTTAGACCTACTGCAAAAATATATAATCATATTAAAAAGTAAACTTTATACATTAAAATAAGACCTTGAGAGTGTGAAAAGTCAATAACAACGGACAATCCGCGATCAAAACGATAGAAAACTCAATGATGCAAAAAGAAAACCTAGACAAATATACAAACAAAATATTAGTTTTAGAAACAAAAACAAACAACAAAACGCAAAAAAAAAAAAAAAAAAAAAACATTGAAAAATTACTTTTAAGGTGAAGAATCACAAAAGCCAACCCAAGAAGAGGTTTCAAATGATTTTGATCGATGATAATGCTTCCTAAACGTTTACGACGACCACGACAATAATAAAAGATGACTTTGAACGGGGAAAATGAAAAGAAAATGGTTATCGGAAGAGGCGTGGTAGAGGCTTTATGTTGCCAGACGAAGAACAATTCCGCTCATGAAGCAAACAAAATTGTTCATCCTCGTATTTTTCAGGGAACCTTTTTGAAGCAAACAAAAGGTTATTACCATGATTCATCATAAAACCGAGGCCAAAAAGTCCTAAACAGATATCTAAAAATTTGACTTTTTAACTGACCAACTTTTTGGAAAAGGGTCTATAGCTTTAGTTTTGCAGGGAACTGAGGCCATGGACATTTTCCCAAAAAGGTGGTCAATTGAACAGTCAGAGCGTAGGGGGAATGTCAGTGGCATAGGGGGTTTATGGCCTCGGTTATGAAAACAACTGAGGTCATATGCCTTGTACAGAGATTTGGTCAGATTGTAGATGAGGAATATCAGTGGGCGCAAGGGGTCTCGATTATGAAAAATACCGAGGCCATATGACCTGCACAGAGACTTTGGTCTGATTATAGAGAGGAATGTTAGTGGGGGTAGAGGTCTATGGCCTCGGTTGTGTTGGGAACCAAGGCCATAAACCTTCTACGGCTTCGGTTGGATTGGAACGAGGCATATACTTTCGCAACAATTACAAAAATGCCACTGCGCCATTTTATGCTTCGGTTTTTTGTAAACTTAAGCATAAAGGGTGCATTAGTATCCCCGTTTTTTTACTAGTGATAAATAGTTTATGTGTTGATCTTTCTTTACTCTTTCTCTACTTGATGATTCATTATTCTTTGTTTATTGATTTCAAGAAGCCAAGAACTCATAAAGATTTCAAAAAGACTATTAAAAAGGGTTAATCCAATTCACCCCCCCCCCTTCTCTCTTGGCTTGAGATATAAGGCCTTTCTTTTCTTACAATTGGCACCAGAGCTAAGAACTTAAAATTTATTCAAATTTTAATCGATTGTGTTCACAACTTAATCGATTAAATTGATCTTGATGGCCACTATATCTTACACCTTTGGAGAAGGTGCATCTACAAATAGACCACCGCTATTTCCAGGTGAGATTTGAGTACAATAAACATGGCCACCCTATTTGGAAAATTGAGAGAACATGAGCTTGAACTTGGGAGGTATATGGTCACTGGTGTTATAACACTTAAGAGGTATATGGTCAAGATAAATATCAAAATCCTCTAACTATTGTTTCATCCGTAATATTTAGGCACAACAGTCACGTGCAATAATATACTCAGCCTCTATGGTGAATAAGGTTACACAAGCTTATTTCTTAGAATGCCAAGAAATTAAGGAGCTACCTAGGAGGTGACATGTACCACTAATGCTTTTTCTATCTATCTTACAACCACCATAGTCTACTTCTGAAAACCCTACAAGACTAGGTTCAACCCCACAAGGATACCATAACCCAAAAGACATTGTTCATTTAAGGTACTTAAGGATACCCTTAACTGCGATAAGGTGAGACTCTCTAGAACTCTACTAATAGAGAGATATAAAAATGAACCTATCATGACTCTATACAGAGTTTGGTTCACGGGTGTATCTGATTCATCCTTGTCGGGATAACATGATCTAGCCATAGAAGTTGATGCCTCCTTAGCTTTATCCATTTCAAATTTCTTCAGGATTTCCCTACAATATTTAGTTTGGGAAAGAAACATACCTTTTTTCATTTTCTTGATTTGTAAACCAAGGAAGAATGTAAACTCAACCTGAATAGTCATAGCAAAATCCTCACAAAAAGATTTATTAGTTGATCCGAATATAATATCATCAACATATACCTGGGTAAGCAGAATATGTTTTCCTACTCTTTTTTGGACACAAAGTGGAATCAACTTTACCTCTACTAAATTTATTTTCTAGCAAAAAATTGTTAAGCCTTTCATATCAAGATCTAAGTGTTTGTTTTAAACCATAAAGAACTTTCTTTAATTTAAATATGTGATTTGGATATTTCTAGTCTTTAAAACCAAGTGGTTGTTCAACAAATACATCTTCTTTTAGATAACTATTTAGGAAAGCACTTTTAACATCCATTTCATATAATATAAATTTCATAATAGATGCATAAGCAAGAAGTAGGCATATCTAACCTAGCAACAAGAGCATATGTTTCATCATAATCAATACCTCACTAGTAAAAAATAGGGATTATACAGCGCACATTATGCCACGGTTGACCAGAAACCGCAGCATAATGGTGCGCAGTGGCAGTTTTGTAAATAAATCTAACTTATATGCCGCGGTTCCCACTTAACCGCGGCATATACCCCGGTCACCCATCACCTTTGACTCCATGTCAGGAAAAAATATTTAATAACAGGGGAATATGCCGCGGTTCTCTGACTAACCGCGGCATATACCCTTGTAACCTCCTGACATACCCCATCAGTCAGCCTCTGTAATAAATTGGCAGCGGAATATGCCGCGGTTCTTTGGGGAACCGCGGCCTATTCCCCCTGCTACCTGCTGACATTCCCCATCAGTCAGCCCCTGCAATAAATTGGCAGGGGAATATGTCGCGGTTGGTTAGAGGCCCGCGGCATATTCCCCTGCAATTTATTGCAGGGGCTGACTGATGGGGAATGTCAGCAGGTAGCATGGGGAATATGCCGCGGTTCTCTAGGGAACCGCGGCATATTCCCCTGGTAACGTTCTGACTTTTCAAAATTTTTATTATTACAATAAATTTGCAGCAGAATAGGCCGCGGTTCTAATAGCAACTGCGGCATAAAGGTTTCTGCATATTTCAAAATTGCCATTTCATTTGATTTTTTTTTTCACAAGAATAGGCCGCAGTTCGCGGTATAACCACGGCATATGGGTGGATATGACAACGGTTTGCTGTGGAACCGCGGTAGTATAGATTAATTAGGTTAAAAAAACTTTTGTACAGTTTCGTCTTCCACGCGAAACAGTTTCTGAAAACCAAACTCTCGAAGCTTTCTTGTCTCCGAAGCTTTCTTGTCTCCGTCAGCCTCCGCCGTTCTTTTGCGAAATTTCCTCCTTCCGGCGCGCCATTCCTCCTTCCGCCGCGTTCTCTGATCAGCGTTTCATCAAGTCTGCCGCAGAGCACTTTCGTTTTCTCCGCCGCGCCGCTGAACACCATCGTTTTCGACAATACGCCGCTTCTTTGAAAACGTCGCCGCACCCATTCTCTGAAATCTCCGCCGCGCCCAGTGAAACGAACTCTTCTGCGAGGAATCGTCTCCTCTCCGTTTTGATCATCGGATTTTTTCAACTCTACGGTAATCAACCATTCAATTTCTTTTAAATACTAATGCTTTATTTAAACCTTAGTTTAAATCTTGAGAAAATAAGTTAGGATTGAAAATACGGGTCACTACCACTGCATAATTATCAGGAGCACAACATCATTTGGATCTTTCTGTGAAGGATAGTGTTTTTGATTTGTGTTATGTGGTATTACAAGCTGACGCATGAGAGGCAGGGAGGTTTTGGACTTCTAGTTTCTCAATAACCAAAATTGGGATCTTCTAGTTTCTTGAAATGTTTATGTTCCCAATTTTAACCATATAGATATAGTATATTGTAAATAATTTTGTAAAAGTTTAAAAACATATTATTTTATTGCAGCAAACCGTGAATGCAACTATATTTAATTTGTTTGGTACAAACCGAACAAAACTACTACCCAAGGAATAATTTAAATTAATTAATTCATTTTTTTTTATTCCAAAAACATATATTTACAACTATAATTAATGAACTTGAATTTTTCGTTGGACCTTTTTATATAGTCTTTTAGTTATACTTTCAAAATAAAGTCATTTTGATATATTATTTATTTAATCTAAAAGAATATTGTTTTATAAATATTTTTTTGTGTGTAGGTATTGTGATTTTGCTGTGTTCTAAAACTCGGGTAGTCGTATCTTCTCTGTTGTCGGCTCCTTTTTTACGCTCTCAGGTTCCAATATTATTGTGTTTATTAAACTTTCTATTGTAAATTTGTAATTTTTTGTATGTTGAATATATGTAATTATTTGTGATAGAATGTTTGAATTGATCATTTCAATGATTATTAATTGTATGATTATATGACTGAATTGATTGTATGATTGAATTGATTGTATGATTGAATTGATTGTATGATTGAATTGATAATTTTATATAGAATATTGTATAATTTTAATTTTGTAAAATTTAGGAATGGATCGAAATTGGATTAATTTACCACGTATTAGTGCTGNGTACGAGAGAGGTGTAGAGGAATTTATACAATTTGCGCAACGTNATGAGGGGAGAAGTGATGATGAAGTGAAGTTTAGATGTCCTTGTGTGAACTNTTTGAATGGGAGAAAGTTGAACGCAACTCAAATTAGAGAACATCTTATCTGTGATGGTTTCCTAAGATGCTATACAACATGGATATGGCACGGCGAAGAAATGCATTTTCCCACTGACTCTCAAACTGTAAATGTTACTGATTCCACCATGGAAGAAGATCGACCGGATGAAGAAAAATTGGAGGACATGATCCGCGATGTTGGAGCAGAAAATTTTGCCAAAGCTCATGTGTATGAGACGATGTCGACTGATGCGGAAACACCTTTGTATGTCGGTTCAACTAACTTGTTCCGCAGCAGCCATCCCAGAGGATGACATGGACGATGGTAGTCCATGTCTGCTATACATTTTAGAGGATACTGAGATGGTGCTGGTAGCTCATGGAACAGAGTTTAGGTCAGCGACTGTATGTCATGGTATGCAAATATTAGAGGATGAGGTGAAAGTCTCAGTGGATGAAATGATCATACCAGATGCCTCGGTTCCTCTGTCCACAGAAGAGATTTTCACTGTGGAACAAGCATTTAAGTCGTTTATCAGTTGGCCTAAATTTTTGGTTAAACCAGTTTTTGACCCCTCGGTATGAAATTCTTCTTTACACTTCTCAATTTTAAAAGTTTTTGATGTCAAAACATATCTTATCTTTTCATGTAACAACAGACGCAGGCACAGGAGAAGATTCCTCTATCTGAGGATGATCCTCTTGCTTCATTGCATCTACTTGCTAACATCCTTGATGAGAAGCCTTTGGAGGTTGAGTATGATGNTNATGTATTTGGGAGAGGCTCTGAGGTCCCAATATACCTTCATAGCCAAGATGTCCGTGAGCTTGCGTCGGGAACACAAGAGTTGAATATTTCAATTATTCAGCTATGGATCATGTAAGTCTATGAGCAATTATTTATATATAAAATTGATTTATATATCAAGTATCCTTATATCAAAGTTAATTTTTGTTTTCAGGTATATGTCTGGGGTCAGTAACAAGTTGGGGCGTTCTGATGATTATGGATTCATTGATTCCCAATCAATTCATGAATCAAATGATTTTGAGCAGATCAACATGAATCTGATAAGAAGTTTTGCAAGGGGCAAGAAAATATACTTTTTGCCTTATATATCCGGGTAAGTGAACTTTGTTAACATAATAAAGTTCCATATGTGATTTTAATATTTAATAGTTACGTTATTATGAATTTCAGACGCCATTGGCAACTTCTTGTTATGTCTATGCAAGACAACTATGCTTTGTGGTTCTNTTCATTGCACAGGCCTCCTCCCACACAACTCAGACAAGCAATTGATTGGTAAGAACCTCAATGTTTGGACTTTCTTTGTTATATAAATGAATGCTAAAACCTTTTTTTATATATAGTTCTATTCCAGCAAGTATGATGATGGCTGGGAGATCAATTACTAATAGTAGAAAGATTGCTTGGATTTCTCTGAAGGTTTGACATATGCTAAAGCCATACTTTGTTATAATTGTTTTATTTTAATGTTATT
>NC_028358.1:24282205-24314116 GCF_000741045.1 Vigna radiata var. radiata | reverse complement strand
TGTACATGTTTTTATATGCAGGTCTGTTTTTGTGGTAGTGGATATCACAAAAACAGACCTGCAATTTTAAAAAACTGCAGGGGAATATGCCGCGGTTGTGTCACAACCCGGCATATAGTGCTCGTTTTTTTATTTTTTATTTTCTTAAAAAAGACATATGGTCGCGGTTAGTGTTAGAACCGCGGCATATACTGACGTCTTTTGCCGCAGTTCAACCGCGGCATATACTGGACAATTTTTTTTTTTTTAAAAAAAATGGATTTAGGCAGCGGTTCCTTGCACAACCGCGGCATATTCCGCAACTTATATACCGCGGTTATAACCGCGGCCTAAAGTTTCTGACTTACTACCGTGGCTGAATATGTCGCGGTTCGTAAACCGCGACGTATAGTGAAAAATAACTGCGGTAAAAGCCCCTCGTTGCACTAGTGCCTTCTTCTTGACACGATCATTTTGCAACACGCCTAGCTTTATTCTTGGTGATGTTTTCATCTTCATCCAGTTTGTTTCTGAACACCCATTTTGTTCCTATCACTTGATGAGTGCTTTCTCTAGGGACTAATTCCCATACTTGATTTCTTTCAAACTGGTTGAGTTCTTCTTGCATTGCAACACACCATTGATCGTCTTTTAGAGCTTCCTTTATGCTCGTGAAACAAAAGCCACAGTCATACAATAATTTGTTAAGTTTCTACGAGTACTTACCCCTTTCGACACTTCTCCAATAACATTGTCAAGTGATAATCCTCGGGGTTGTTGCCATGTCTTAGCTAAATCTTCAGGTTGAGGATTAATTGTCTCTTCAATTGTTGTCTCCTGCAAGTTTTCTTCTTCACCTGCATCTGATTCATCTGACTCAAGAGGTTTATCCTCAAGGTCCACAATGTCGTCAAAGAAAAAATGTATAGATTCTTTAATTTCAAAAGTTCTTCGGTTAAAGACTCCATAAGCTTTGCTCGTTAAAGAATAACCAAGAAAAATAGCTTCATCGGATTTTGAATCAAATTTACCCAAATTTTGTTTTCCATTATTTAAAACAAAACATTTGCATCCGAAAATTTTCAAATGAGAAACATTAGGCTTTCTTCCTTTAAATAATTCATAGGGAGTACATTTTAAAATAGGATGAATAAGCATTCCATTTAAAACATAATATGCAGTACTCATAGTGTCAACTCAAAATTGTTTTGGAATTTTTTATTCATTCAATACAATTCTTGCAAGTTTTTCAAGAGAACTATTTTTCCTTTCTACAATCCCATTTTGTTATGGAGTTCTAAGTGTAGCAAAATTCTGAGAGATTCCAAATTCTTCACAAAAATTTTCAAACGATTCATTTTGAAATTCCCTCCCATGATTACTACGAATGGATTTAATTTTCAAATCTTTTTCATTTTGAACTTGTTTTGCAAACTTTTTGAAAAAATTGAAAGTTTCAGTTTTTAGAGTAATAAAGAATGTCCATGTATATCTTGAATAGTCATCAACAATAACTAAAGCATAATAATTTCTCCTAAAACATTTTATCCCCGAAGGACCAAATAAATCCATGTGCAAGAGTTCTAAGGGTTTTTCACTTGAAACAATATTTTTCGAGTTAAAAGATTATTTAATTTTCTTACCCTTTTGACATGTAGCACATACTTTGTCTTTTATAAAATTGAGTTTTGGTAGACCAATTACTAAGTCTTTAGATAGGAGTCTATTTAATTGTTGCATATGAATATGAGTAGCTCGTTTATGCCACAACCATAGATTTTCTTCTTTTACTACTAAACAAGAAATATTTTTATTTGAAACATTTTCTAAATCAATTAAATAAATATTTGCATGCCTAATACCTTTCAAAGAAATTTCAGAAGAATCTTTTTCACGAATAGTGCAATAATTGGGTTTGAATGTTCCTTAATATCACCTGTCATGTGCCTCGATCAACCACTATCAAGGTACCACATCGACTTCCTGGATTTAGAACTCATCTGCAAAATAGAAAGAGAGCAAGCTATTTTAGGTACCTAATCACTAGGTCCTTTGGATTAGTTAGACAAATATTTAAATTATTTTATAACCTAAGTAAACTCTCCACAACGAACACCATAATGTTTTATTTGACATTTATTAGATGTATGACCCTTTTTCATACAATAGAAACAAGTAGCAACATTTGGTTTCCTATTATTATTTTGTTCCATCTTCTATTCAACTTTTATGGGTTCTATTATTTTTAATTTTAGAATTATACTCATAATAGTAATTTCGATTGTATCTTGAAACATATTTTATTGTATTTTTATAATTATAATTATGATAATTATAATTATGATAATTATAATTATATTTAGGAACATTTTTAAATTTATTATTATAATTATAATAGTAATAATTATAATTTTATTTAGGAACATGTTTAATAACCTTTTTAAATTTTGAATTATTACTACTTTCTATCTATGTTAATTGTTTTGCCAAGATGTTTCTTTTTATTTAAACAAGAAATACATTCTTCAGTTTTGGTATATTTTTCTTTTTCATAATATAAAATCTTGTTTTTCAAATCTTTATTTTCTTCAATAACTTTTTCATGATTTAATTTTAATTCCTCAAAATCCTTCTTTAATTTTTTATGAGCAATATCTAATTTCTCTTATTCAAAAAATCATTCTTTATATATGTCAAGTAATTCACTTTCACTATAATCTGATTTTCAGAATCGTTAGAGGTACTTACTTGATTTCCAGATATGTCATCATCAACCATCAAACATAAGCTGGCTTGGTCATCAGAGTCACTTGAGCTTGTTGTAGATTCATTATCTTCTTCCCAAGCTATATAGTCCTTCTTTTTCTTGAAGAATTTCTTTTGGCCTCTTTCTTCACCCTTCTTAGTGTTTGGACAATCTATCTTCATATGTCCTTTTCCCCCGCAATCATAATAATGATAATTTGGCTTTAAATCTTTTTCTCCCCTTGGACTTTAGGAACTTGTTAAATTTCTTAACAAAGAGACCCATATCTCCTTCGTCTTCTTCAAAGTCTTCTTCTTCATTAAGATCTTTGCTTTTAATAATCTCATATTTGAACGCCAAATTCTTTTTCTTTCCTTTCTCTTCATCCTCGTTCAATCTCACGAGATCCATTTCATGTTCTCTCAACTTACCAAACAATACAACCATTAACATGGTGTTGAGATTTTGTGACTAACTGATTGTAGTCACCTTTGGTTGCCAAGTCTTGTCCAAAGATTTAAGAATTTTTGTATTTAATTCATCATTATCGAAGGACTTACCTAACCCAATGAGATGATTCACTATGTGTGTGTAGCGTTTTTGGACATCTATAATTGTTTCTCCCTGCTTCATTCAGAACATCTCATACTCTTGGATTAGAGTATTTCTTCTGTCTCTTCTGACATCATCAATTCCTTCATGGGTAACTCTTAACATCTCCCACATTTCTTGAGCATTTTTACAGGTTGAGATTCTGTAGAACTCATCAAGAGTTAGAGTAGATGATATCATATTACGAGCCTTAACATCAAGTTGGGATCTTCGTCTATCTTCCGCATTCCATTGTTCTCGCGGTTTGGGTTCCTGCAAATTGTTAATAAATATAATAGGAACAAAAGGACCATTTGTGACAGTTTTCCAAATCTCACTATCAATAGATTCCATGAAAATTTGCATTCTGACTTTCCAAAAAGGATATTTTTCTTTAGTAAATAATGGAGGTCTATTGATAGAGGCACCCTCAGCAAAGGTTTGATGTTGCCTCATCATTTTGAATTACTATCAAAGAAAGCTTTGATACCAATTGTTAGATTGATGCAACGAAATGGTTAATGTGTTCAACAAACCAAGATAGGGGTGAATTGGTTTCTTATCGCAAATCGTTCTTTTAATAATTTTCTCGTAAATATAAAAATTCCTTAATGCCAAATTAAACAAATAAAAGAGTAAGGAAGAGAGAAAATTGATCAGGTAATTTTTATACTGGTTCAGATCACATATATCCTAGGCCCAGTTGTTAATCTCAACTGAGAATGAATGGTTTACTAGCACAAACCAAAAAATTGTTACAATTACAAAGAAAATAAAACAGTTTAAGGTTAGAACACCTCTCTTGTTACCCCAAGATATGAAACTCACCTCCCCTATAACCCACAAGGGATAAAGACCTCCTCGGAATGTTTCACGAAGGATGACCACCTCTTTTAAATCTTCACAAAGGATGAACACCGCCTTTGAATCTTCACGAAGGATGATAGACTTTCAACTCAACAACAGCAACAACACTCAATCACACTCCCGGTGAAATTTCTCACTCTATGCCAAGTTCTCAAAGCCAAAACATAAGAGTTCAACAAACCCTAGAATAGTTATCACTAAGAATTTCGAAAATACACTTTACTTGCATTCTCCGTATATTAGAATGAGAGTCCCAATCCAATTTATAGAGATCTTACTCAAGGATACTTCTAAAAATCCGTTGTGAGGTTTTTAACATGTAATAATCGATTATCCTAATATGGTAATCAGTTATGCATCATCGAATGCACAACGGTCAAAAACTTGCTTAAAAATTCTCATAATTGCTCGTGATAATCGATTATGGAAAGTCATAATCGATTATTGATAATCGATTGTCATGAGTGGTAATCGATTATCTTGAGTATTAAATGAGGTTTTTTTATTCAAAATGATTTTTAATGCACACTAAGACAAACAATACACAAAATCAAGTATAAACCACATCCTATACATCAATCTACTAAAATACAAAGCTTTGATATAAAAACAAATCTTCATGAAGATCTTCCTGCAATAAGAGTACTTGAGACCTGACTTTGAGATATCATCAAAATTTATTCTCTTCAGCTTTATGCTAACAAGTATTTTTCCCAAGCTAGGACATAACCCTAACTCTTAGGTTGCTCAAAACAAAAAACATCTCAAATAAGTTTACAGTGTTTGATTCAACACTTCAGTTTATCCATCAGTCTTAGGATGGTATGTCATGATTTTCATTAACCTTGTGCCTTGTAGTCTTAACAACTCTTTCTAGAATAAACTTAGGCAATTTGGGTCCCTATCATTGATTACGGATGATGGAACCCTATGTAACTTCACCACTTCCTTAAAAAAAAATCGATTATAGATATGTCTGAATAAGGATGTTTTATGGGAATAAAATGCCTATATTTACTTAGCCTATCCACTACTATGAGCATCATGTCATACTATTAAGTCCCTAGCAAGTGTACCAGATCGTTATGAAGTAATATAAATGGATAAGTCCAAGTATCATTTCCCAAAGGACCCTTAGGCCTTACTTTTCACGTAAACTAATCATGTAAGACTTGAGAAAAGAATTAAGTTGAGGTTTGTATGCAAAGAACAAAAGTAAACATGCAAATGCAATGATTCAATTGACTTTAAGAAACTATGGATGAATGGAGTTTTTGGGGTTTACAATTTCATCTTATCCACCCTCATATATCTACTTTTCTTATTTAATTAGCTTATTTATCATATTGTCATGCAAATTTTCTTAGTCTACCCTTAACCCAATCCCTTGGTGAAAATAGTCTATTACTAATTACCGGCTTGTTATCCCTAGCCTCCCCTAATAACTAATAATGCATGATAAGCGAAAGCAAAATACAATTGATCGTCCTACCCCTATCCCTAGGCGGTATTAGCATAATTAAGGAATTCTTCCCAATTCATGACTTTACTGTACTTCCCCGTATCAATAAAGATAAACAACATTTATCGAATGAGTTAAACGATAAAAGCATTAAGCAAAGGTGAAGAACCCAACAATTGATAAATAAAGCATATGCAAGCATATAAAATAAATAAGAATTTGGATATATGAGAGTTTCAAAAGATTACATTGTTCCTCAACAACCTAGGGTTTAGTTCACCATAATCATGGTGAAACTAGATGCAATATGATGAAAGAATGGAAGAAATAACCCTAAACTTGGTAGATTGAAGCCTAAGCATCCAAGGAACCTCCTCCAAGGTGTGTGAAATAGCTCTGGACGTTTCTCTCTACCAAAAGAATGTGTTTTGATTCGCATTGGGGCTATATATAAGCCCAAAAAGATAACAGAAAGATTACAGAATCTAGCTAATAAAAATAGACAACTTCCCAGGCGCCTAAGTTCACCGCTCAGTGGTTTCCCTTTAGCCGTTTGGACCGCTCAGCAGTTTCCCTCTAATCGCTCTGGACGCTCAGTGGTCCATTCTAGCTCACTTGACCCTTCTTTTCATCCTTTTTCTTCCTCTTTCACGGGTCTAGGTCCACTTTTCTTTACTTCCATCTTCAATTCACCTTAAAACCCTGCAAAACAATGTAAAAACAAGCATAATATCTCTAAAACCAACTTTTGACTCTCACAAGACTCAACTAAGTGTTTTACTTGATTTTAAGCTCATTCTAAGATATAAAAGGTGTGTTTTAATATCAAATTTAAGTATGAAAATAACGGTTTTTAGACCGTTATCACATACCCATTTGATTTGGGCAGCCCCACAATAAAATCAATATTGCTTTAATCCAAAATAGCTTGAGGAATGTGAAAACACATGAAACCACTAGAGGGGGTGAATAATATTTTTAAAACTTTTCGTAAATGACGTCTGATAGTTTTTCAAATTATTAATAAACAAAAGATTGAAGTACATGGAATAGTGTTATTGGAAAAAAATTTCAAAGGAGATAATATAATACTTTTGTCGAGGATTAAAAGATTTATGTAAGTTGTTAAACACTTGAATTTAAAGATCAGTTTAAGTAATGAATTCTTCCTAGTAAATTACTTTTAGTCGTTTAAAAATGTTTGTTGCAGCGTTTTAATAAAGCTTGCTCTTTAATAAATAGTCGTTTAATAACAAGAGATTTAATATCAATTAAAATAACGTGCAATTGTAGGATTTGTATGTCATTTAAAGACAATAAAGAAATAAACACACGGTCCTTTTCATACTGGTTCGCTCTACCAAGCTACGTCCAGTCTCCTCTAACACCTTAGAGGGTTCCACTATAATCTTCAACAAGATGACAACTGAGTATTCACCACTTCTAGTATCCCTAGTCACTCCAAGTAACTATCGTTACTCTGAATAGTACCAAGTTTCACTCACTCCTAGTATCCCTAGACACTCTTGGTATCCTCTAGATACACTTGTCCAATTGAGTTTTACCCACTCCTAGTCTGCATTAGACACACCCGTCTAGCTACCATTTAACTCTACTAAGTTAAACGTTAGAGTTTCACCCATTCCTGGTTTCCACTAAGCACACATGTTTAGCTACCATTTAACTCTTCAAATTTAAACATAATGTGTTTTAATTCTCTTCAAAATTTACAATCAAAAGATTGATTATAGGTCCTTAGACGATAATTCTCACAAAGATCATATATGTTCAATACAATTCAATCTAATATACTCACTTAGTATTTTATCTCTTCTCTTTTCTTACAAAAGTCAGCTTTATGTATCAACAAACCTTGAGAGTGTTTATTTTCTTTGACTTTTCTCTCTTAGATATTTTCTTTTGAGTTCGCGCGCTTCTTAAGCTTTCTCTCAATGTTGTTCGCTTGAGCTCTTTCTTTTTATATATTATTCTCTTAATTCTCTTTTTTGAATAATTTTCTATTTAAAGGCTTCTTAAAAATATATCCGTTAGACAAAGCTTTGCCTTGATCCTTTAGTATTCTCAGTCTTGTTATATGAAGCAGTCGTTGGTTAAAGTCAACTTGTCAGAGTAGGCTTGTTTTTTCAGAGCATTTTCACACATCTACTTTTTCTTTCTGTATCTTTTGACTCTTATTTTCTTTTGTTTTTTAGCACATAAAACACATTGGTACACATTCAAATCTGATTTTGAAAATGCTTTTAGAAGTTCAAAGGTTCACAACATACCGTATGGTAAAACATCTTACTAGAATCAAAATATAACGTGTAACTCAAAATTGACAAAGGAAACCTAATTTTAAGAACTTGTATGGTCTAGCAACAAGTATGAATTCAAATATGTAACATAAAAGGACTCAAAGGCACAAATTCAAAACAGTTTAGAAAAATAACATACACATATATTTTTTTGATTTTTCAAAGTTCAACTAAGAAGTAAAGACAACAAAAGAACTAAACAAGATTATAGACAACATGGAATGATTTGAAAATCAAAATGACACCAAAACTTAAACATATGATTGAATAATATGATGTAGAAAGACTAAAAACATGAAAAACACACAAACAACACAAGCACATGGAAACCTAGTTGCAAAAAAAAAAAAAAAAAAAAAAAACCTATACTACTACATCTTCCATGATGGCCCAAGTGAAAAAGAGTTTTGTTTTACCATCTAAAAAAGATTATTCTTCTTGTAAGACTTTGGCCATAATTCTAGTGATAGGACCTTTAGTTAAAAGTTTTTCATCATCTTGTTGCCTCGTTTTATTTTCTTGCATAATATTTTTCAGAAATTGATTTTCCTCAAGCTTTCCATTATTCTACTAATATTATTCTTCCACCTTTTAATTACTGTTAATTATGAGATGAAGTTTAACTTATTTTTCATGTGGTATTCACTTTCATATTTGAGTGAAGAAGAAATTGAATTAACACGTGCCTCAACATCAAATTTATTGTACAGTGTAAAAAAGTTAAATTTAGTTGTAACTTTTGCATATAGGTGTCCACGATTCCATGTAATACTACAGTGAGGCGAAACAAATTTGTGAGTTGACATTATATTAAATTCTACAAAAGAGTAATCATGTACATACTTTCTTCTTTAAGAAATATTTCTGGTCTATGGATATACTACAAAGGGAATAGGAATAGAAAAAAGTTAGTGTGAGTATATCTATGTAAGAGATCTATTATGGTTTTATTTATTTCATATTTATTTTTTTCTGACTATGGGTTGAGACAATTCAATTGTCTCTTTTAATATATTTGTCATTTTTGGATAAAAAAAATATACATAAGTTTTTAATATGGTATATAGGTAATTGTATTCTTTTAAAAGAGCAGAACACTCCTAGTGTTCTATCATATAAAAAAAAATATCTTGATCATTTATCATATAATTTATAAATTTATATTTTGATTTTCTTTCTAAATATATATTAAGTATTAATAAACGTTTTTGGGATACACAAATATTTTTCTTCTAAGAAAAACTCTGTCTACTTATATGTATACAAAATCATGAGTGTTAAAGGTACGTTTGGAAAAGCACACTCAATGTTAGGTGAACCTGTTTGTTAAAATTGACAAAAGAACGAAAGTCGGGTCCAATAACTGTCCTGTTATGTTTGGCTTCTTGGCTTTAACTACGAGTGATAGAATAGTTACACATCTTAAGAGATAAAATTTTAATTCTAATTAGAAAACCCACATGATTCTCTAGACATATTTAAATATTTTTAATTAAAATAAAAATAAGTTAAAATCAACTTGTAAGTTAGACAAAATAAGTTTTAAAATTTTACAGAAATTTTCTTTTGCACTATCTTATACATAAATAAATTTTAATATATAAATAAATTCATTTCATTTATTATATATTTATTTCCTGAAAGTATTTATGAAAAACTTGTATATATGTTGTTAGTAGAGTTTCGTTCTTATGAATAAGCATTTGATGAATATTTTTTATGTGAATTATTAAGAAGAAATTGTAATTTTCATTGAAAAATAATATTTATTATTATGTTTAAATTTTGTTCATAAGTAGACTTCGAAAGGATGAGTAATAAAAAAAGGAAAATGATATTTTAACACTATTTTTTGACACCATTTTGACACGCACACGTGTCAAAATGTGATTGGACGATTTCAAATTAAAAAAGTTGAGACAGGGGTATATTTGGAAGAGAAAAACCAAAGTTTGTTTTTTTAATTTGAAATCGTCCAACCACATTTTGACACGTGTGCAGTGTCAATATGGTGTCAAAAAATGAGGATAAAATATCATTTTCCATAAAAAGAACGATGAAAAGGGATATATATATATATATATATATATATATATATATATATATATTAAAGAAAAATGTTAAAAAGAAGTCTCATCAATACAGCCAAGAAACATTGTATTTGGATCGAAACATAGCAGTTTGATAACTTTTGACTTAGTTACTGATCATTTCCAACTTTTGGAAACATAAACATATGGAGAAGTTTTACAGACAAACGGACTTCAATGTAATGATTATGGCTCGTGCGTGATCTCTTTTGGTTGCCTAAGTTGCTTTTTTCGTTTCTTTTGCGAAGAAAAAGTAGTGACCAAAATATTTATCCTTTTTTTTTTTTCCAAATTGCTTACAATTATTGCGAGAATATGACTACTTATACAGCATGGAAAATAAGGACAGACAGGTCGGTCTGTGTTTATCAGTCAAGAGAAACGGATTGAAATAAAACTATACGAAATAGGATTCCATAAAGAAATTTTAAAAGAAAAAAACTTTCATCTAGATAGAATATTTGTAGCAGTAGATATCAAGAATGGTCTCCTTTGAATGTGTTGGATTTCTATAGACAACATGGTGATACATGTAAAGCACTTTTGATGTTGAACCACTGTACATATATATTAACCTCAAATATATAATGTAGAATAAAATATCTTAATTGTTGTGGTCAAATAAGATTATTTAATATTTTAATGTGTAAATAAGAGAGAATTCTAAATATAATGACAAATAATTTTTTGTCTGATTTAATGTTAAGTTGTGTGAGCGTCAAGATTGCATAGTTAGACTTCTGTCCTGGAAAATGGTGGAGAAGAAAGGAACATAATTCAAAGGCAAACCAATGAATTATAGTAAGCTTTCTGATTGTTCAAGGGTTGTCTTTATTATTGTACACATTTCAAATAACACAATATAACAAAGTGGTGGGAAAAGTTCTTTTACCAATTTTTTTTTCTCGATAATTTTTTCACAATTTATACCTGATAGTTTGTAATTGATATGTATCAAATATTTTTTTTAAAATAAATTCAAATAAAAAATAAATAGTGACATATGTTTTATTGTAAAAAAATTATTAAAATATTATGATTCTAACAAGTGAAAGAGAGCAAGAGAAAGAGAGACTTGGCTAGTCTTCAAAAATTGGATTTCTTCTGCAATGAATCCATAAATAGAAAAGCATGTAATGCTAGGGAATTCAGGCTTATTATTTATGACAAACACATCTTCTCTCGTGAGTATATACAACACTAGGGAAAAATCCATCCTCAAAAAGAAAAAACACAAACAATTAAGGATTTTCTTTGTTGTAAACCTAATCACACTTTCTCATTATTCTAAGTGCCAATTCTTGTAGCTCACCCAAGTCATTGCTATATGATCTTTTCCAAGAACAAAAATCATCTCCGTTTTGTGCATCTTGCAGGCTCATTCCATCATTTATATTGCTGCTGTAATCAATTGAGTCAAGTGAGCTCTGAGGAGAAATAGGGTTATTCATGGAAGTGGGACGAAACGGATTCAATGCTTGTCCAACATTCTCTGACCAATGATTCTCCATGTTTCTGTACACCATCTGGTTCTGATCTAGCAGTGCCTTCATTTGCACTAGCTGTGCCTGCAAGCTTGCTACCTACACATAAACCAACACAAAAATTAATTGTCTAAATTGAACCAAAAACATCCAATTACTCTAAGATAACTGGGAAATTTGTTTATATCCACATTGTAACAAATTGTCATACATTGCTGAAAACAAAAATCATGTAACATTTCTAAAACATGAAAAAATTTAGAGAGAAACAATGTAATCTGTAACGTATAATTGTACCTGTTGTTGCAAGGCGAATATATGGGAGACACAACCGTAAACAGGGTCTCTGATGCGAGCTTGGGCTTCGTAAGCGATTGTGACCATTGCCTCAAAACGATCGTTATCTGGTATACGCATGAGCAACTTGGAAACGTTGCTAGCTCCAAAAACCTTATGAATGGTTGCGAATCTAGCAGCTCCTTGTTCGGAGCAGAAGTAGGGTGCAAAGATGCAATCTGCGGCACATTTTCTTCGCAGGAACTTGCATGCCCCACAGGGAGATCCAAAGGAAGAAGAAGAAGCAGAAGCAGCATCGTTTGCAGTTGTTGAAGAAGCCATGGCACACGTGCGTGTGGATGGTTTAGAATAATGGAAGTGTAATAATATTGTGATTATTGTGTGTAGTGTGCGTGTGAGGTGAAAGAAGTGAAGGAAAGTTTAGAGACAGACACACGGGTAGACTAGGAAATGGTGCAGAAATGTGGGGATTTATTTATGGTGAAGAGAGGAGAAGGAAATGGAAATGGTTATGGGAATAAGAGACAGAAAGGGAGGGAAATTGTCTTGTAACAAAACTGAATGGTCGACATGGGAGGCACATGTGTAGGGTTCTAAGGGAACATTTCTCAATCATACACCCAACAAGAGACTACTTTTTCAAATCCTCTTTAGCTCAGTTATTTTGACTCTTAATTAACCCTAATGCTTCTTACTACAAAGCTTCAAGGATATCTGTTTAAGTCAAATCTATATTGAACTATGATATTTTAATAATTTTTTAATAATAGATAATGTGATATTATTTTATTCGTTTTTTTATAATTTTTTTACCATCATTTACGTGACAGTTTATGATTGATCTATTTTAAGTATACGAACTAATAAAACAATGACATGTCAAAAAATTGTTAAAAAAAAGTTTAAACCTCTTTTTGGTTCCTAAGTTATGAGCGGATGTTCAGTTTAGTCCCCGTTTTTTAAAATGTAAACCTTTGATTCCTAAGTTATAAAAAATGTATCAAATGAATCCTTTTTTGATGTTCATGGTCAAAGTACAAAGAACAATCTAAAGTGCTGTTATTATTAAGAAACAAATCAGAGCAATCTAAAGATATAGCAATTGTTAATAAACAACAAAAAATAGTATTTCAAGTCAAAAAAAAACTCATTTGATACATTTTTTATAACTTAGGGACCAAAGATTTACATTTTAAAAAACGGAGATTAAACTGAACATCCATTTATAACTTAGGGACCAAAAAGAGGTTTAAAACTAAAAAAAATTGTTAAAATATGATGATGAAATCTATATATCTTACACGTTCAAGTTCGTTTTTTTAGTATTATAATGTTAAGTTTCATTCCTTTTTGTCGTATTAAGTTCAATACTATATAAACTATATTATCAATTTCTTTAATCCTGATAAATAGCAGTAAACTCTTATAAACAAATTCAAAACATAATTCTTATTGTTAAGTTTCTATCCATGTTTGTAAAATATTGATATACAAAATTTAAAACATAAAAATGGCTAATATAAGCATTAAAATCTAAAGTTTTTTACGTATACAAGCTAAAGCATGCGTGTGAAGAAATATAAGAACCAAATGATTGATTACACTTTAATTTATTGAAATTAATATTTTTGTTTTAGTAATTGATTAAAAACGGTCGAAAATATGAAAGGGGTGGACATTTGTTATCTTAGAAGTTCTAAATAATGAAAGAAGGATTCATATACTAATCATTTGATATCCCCATTCAACCTTTAATAATATAATATAATATTCGGTAAAAAAGTAATTTAAAATCAAAATTCACTTGGTTAAAAAAATGACATTTAAGTATCTTATTTATTTAATTAGTTAAAGTTCTTCAGATGTGATGTTATTTGTCGATATACTGGCGTGTGCTTAAATTGAATTTCATCGTCAACTATAACGCGGTTAGTTGAATTTCAGAATTGGTAATGCCTTGAAAATTTTTGTTTATTTTTCCGCCGAACGCCGCACCTATGCTGCCACCTGCCGGTAAAGTCTACCGACAACTTCCTACTCATTCCGTCATTCAATGTTTTTTAATGTTTTATGTCGGTTCAAGATAACATATTTAAATAATAACATGAAAACAAAGTTTCCTAATAAGATCTACAAATTTATTTAAATAATATCCATAAATCGTGTAAAATCACTAAAATTGTCAATTCCATAGAAGTATGCACAAAACAGTAGCTGTTTTTAAATTAACACACTACATTATTTTTTAACTACCTTTTTTTTATTGAGTATTTTTCATGATTATAACGTGACTTTATTGAGTTTAGTTTTGTTTCAGCTTACCAAAGTTTGTTTACAAATAGGATATTTTAACTCGATCACTCATTTAACTCTTCTGACTTTCTGTCTGGAAACTATATTATTTAAAAGATCTCTAACTAAAATCAAGAACCAGGCCCTGTTTTAACTGCGTCATAGTTGGAATATTATATATATATATATATATATATATATATATATATATATATATATATATATATATATATATATATACCTAGAGTTTGTATTATTCTATATGGAGTAAATTTACTTTTATATATAATTATTTTGTTATATAAATTAAAATGGATTTATTATATTCTTAATGAATCAAATTTGTATATAAAATAATATTTAATTTATTTAAATTTAAAGATAATTGTAATTTTAAAATTAATAAAAGTCTGTACTAGTTTAGAATGAAAAATAAATAAAAATCTCACTTTTAAAAGTGAGTATCCAAAATTCATAATATATGAATATATTTAAATTAAAGTATGATTAAATAATTCTTTTTATTAAAAGTTACTTTAAAGTTAAAACTCAAAATAATATATTATTGAGAATACCACCGTCCAATAACCCAAGTTTTTATGACCATAAATGGTCGTTGGGTTTTGTATTTATTGTCCTTAATCCAAATCAAGTATAATTAATGATTACCAAAAGTTATAACCCTACACTATATTGCTAAGAGATATCAAGTTTTAAGTGCACTAGTTAATTAATTATTTGAGGCATGTGAAGAACATAAACGGAAAAGTAACGTTAGAATTTCTTGCTCAATTTTCATTTCATTTGACATTTAAGGCATCTCAATGGCTTCAAAAGTAAAGTTGCATGTTTCTTCGTTCACGAGAAATGTAGTTTAAATTTTGAAAAGTAAGCTAGCTATCACATACCACTTTGGATTAAAATAACCTATACGAGTAATCAAAGTTGAGGTTTTAATGATTTCGTATGGTTTGTGATAGAAACCCTCCAAGCAAGAATGGTCTAAAGCTAGAAGAGAAGTTATGGAATTTGATCTTTTAAGGTAAAGTTTGCAGAATATCATGTGCAAAGGAACATAGAATGCGGAAGCAATGGTTGAAGGTGGAGAAAGGCTCATAGCCTTAGGTGGTGATATGGAGGTATTGTGGTGTTTGATGGTTCAAAGAGATATTAAGCCAACTCTAAAAAAAAGGTGATTAGAGAGACCTCATGAGTTGTTTTAATCTTGAGCTTAAGATGAGTAATATGGTTAAAAATGGACAACATAACATTACTCAACATAAAAGATGATGACAAAAGATGATACACCTTTATCTATAGGCTAAGGATGTCTCCTAAAAACCCTAAAAACCAAAACTTTGCATGTTAACCCTACCAAACATCTCTCAACAAAAAATAGTGGCCCTCTAAGGAGTGTGCATAGTGTTCACAAATCCTCTCCAGATGAGGGAAGGACATATGGCCACTCATAAAGAAAACTTTTCTTCATTTCTAGAGTTCCATGTGGCCACTACTAAAGCAAAATCCTCTCCAATGGAAGCATGACACATGACACATACTTTCCAAATGATTTGGATGTCAAACTAAGAAAAAACCCTACGCTGAATAGACCTTAATATAAGCCTTAAACATATCTACACTACTTGGCCGAAAATACATGACCTAACTTATTCTTCATTCTCCATGATGGGCCAAGTGAAAAAGAGCTTGGCTTCACCTTCTAATGATGGCTCTTATTGCAAAAGCTTGGTCGTGTTTCTTGTGATAGGATCGTTGGCTAGGAGTTTGCCATCATCCTTTTCCTCTAGAAAAGGATTTTACCTCAAATCAATAGGTTCTTCATCTTCAACATGCTTCAAATCACCTACAAAATAGGTTAGGTCTACATACATTTAATACACTCACATCATATTCACTTGGCAACTCTAAACTATATGCATTGTTGTTAATGCTTTGAAGCACTCTAAAAGGTCCATCACCACGAGAATTGAGTTTGAATTTCCACTAGTAAAAAGTCGCCTTTTTAATTCGCACATTACGCTTCGTTTTTTTTGGAACCAAAGCATATCAAACGCGGTGGCAGTGTCGTAATTTTAAAAATACTATATGTCTCGGTTGTTAAACAACCGGTGTCAAAAAAGTATACTGCCTCGGGTGGCAGGGTGAACTGAGGCATAATCCTCACGTGAGAAATATATTGTTTCGATTGGCAGATGGTCCGAGGCATATAAGCCTCTTACTGTCTCGGTTGGCATAGACCGAGGCATATAAGCCTCATGGGCTTGGCCCGTCTTAAAGCCAAAAAACCTTAGACGCCAGAAAACCTACCCTCTTATCTTCTCCTTTTTCCCCCAAAAACCTAGCACCTCTCCTCTTCTCCTTTTTCTCGAAGATGTGCAATGGTGGTGGGAGCGTGCGACGATGCAATGATGGTGGGAGCGCGCGACGGTGCGACGAGAGAGCAGTAACAGTGTTGTTATGGTGGCTACGATGGCGGTGAGAGTGCGTGACGGTGCGACGAGAGATCAGTGACGGTGCTACGATGGCGGTGAGAGCGTGCGACGGTGCGACGAGAGATCAACGCCGATGTTGCAATGGTGGCTGCGATGGCGATGAGAGTGCGCGACGGTATGACGAGAGAGCAGTGACAGTACTGTGATTGTGGCTGTGATGGCGGAAACTCTTTTCTCATGGAGCGGCGAGGACGAAGCGGCGTGGTGACGGTTAGGCGCTCGATCTGCGTTTCTATTCCTTGGGATTTTGGTTTTGTTTCTTTGCAAGTGGATGGCGAAATGGATTTGGGGGTTCTGCTTCTTGGATCTGCTTCTTGGGGGTTCTGCTTCTTGAAGCGTCGCAGGGGATTCTGATTTCTCACTTGGGGGTTCTGCTTCTTGGTAGATGGTGATGATTGGGGTTGAAAATCTGGGTTGTTAGTGCAGGTTGGAGTTTGGGTGCCACTGGTTTATATCAAGAAGAGTGAAAGGCTCTTTGGTTTGTGTCAAGAAGCTGCACATATTGTTTATTTTTGGTCTCAAAATTGTGTTTCTGTCTATTTTCTTCCTTTTGTCATTCATATCTTCTTTCATTCTTTTTTCCAGCACAGGTTCTGTTTATGTATACTGTATTTGTTAAGTTTGTGGCTTCATTCATTGAATAGTGAGAACTCATTTGCAAGTTTCATATGTGAATGGTTTTCCTTTTCAGTATGTTGTCTTTTCTTTCTTGTTATATTTGATCAAGAATTCTAGACTTGGTTGAGATTAAAGAGAACGAAAAGAGAAAGCAAAAGAACATAAAAAAAAGAACAAACCGAACCTAACATGGAAATGTGGAAACGATTTGGGTTGAGATTAAAAAGATTAAAAACACTTTACTGCCTCGGTTGTCTGTGAACCGAGGCATAATCTGAATTCTTCCAACTCAGTTCAGAACTGGGGCAAAAAATTTACTCTTTTTACCTTGTCTGCATATGACTTCGTTGCGGAACCGGTGTCTATAAGCAAAAATAATCGGTGCCTATTCCCTCTCCTACACTAGTGTTCCTTCGTTTTGGAAATCTTTCTTTGCTCAAATGGAGCCAAACCCCAATCTTCCTCTTCAAAATCTAACTTTATTTTTCCTTTGTTGTTGTGTTTGGCATACCCCTTGGTTTGGTGTTGAATTTGAGACTTAACTTTTTCATGTATCTTCTTCAAAAACTCAGGCCTAGATACCCCTTCCTTATGAATGAAATCACTAGGATTTAGGATATGTATGAGGTATAAAGGAGTTAGAGGATTTAAGGCATATACAACCTCAAAAGGACACATCTTGGTGGTCACCCTATTATATGTAACCTCAATATGGGAAAGGTGTTACCAATGAGGAGCATTGGTAAATCATGAAGTAAATTGTTTTGATGATGCTACAAGAAGTTTAACCTAAAGAAGATATTAGAAATATTTTTTAAAGCACTTTGTAGAAAATAAATGTAGTAGGAATGTCCTTAAAATATGTAAAACTTGTATTTTAGATAATGTACTGAAATAATCGATTATTTAAAGCAATAATCGATTATCATGAGTCTTTCAGGAATAATCGATTATCACTCCAAATAATCGATTATCACAAGTCTAGTTTTGAAAAACTGCCTAAGTTATTTTGAAAAAACTGTAACGGACTTGAATAATCGATTATCACTTACAATAATCGATAATTATTGGCAGTTAAGACTGGCTAGTTATATATTGGACTTCTGAGAACTTCAGAAGCAACATTGTTGAACAGAAAGTGTTTTGGAGAATACTGTTTGTCAGAGGAAATTCTCAAAAGCTTTTGTTCAGTTCCCTTGCTTGGTCTCGTGAATAGGAGAAGCTCGTGTTTCATGTGTCGATAGTCGGAGCGGTTCTCTTCGAGTTACACTAGTGCAAAAACACTGTTTAACGTCGGTTATTTTGGGCTTTTAACGTCTATTCATAAACCGACGTCCAAACCGGTGACGTCAACGGGACGTCGGACATCCTAACCACAGACGTCTATAATGACGTCAGTTACTGCCCATGAAGGACATCAATAAACGTCAGCACTGGTTTGAATGGACGTCTAAAGGCACTAATTAAACGTCGGACAAAGCGTTAACCGACGTCTAAAAAGAACATATAGACGTCGAACATGACAAAGACCGACGTCTAAGAGCACATATAAACGTCGGTATTTGCATTAACCGATGTCTAATACAATGGTTGTGTTTCAGTGCAGTTTTGTTCCCGTCTTTGGATAGCCTAGTAGCACAATCTCCTTTTGCTAGTTTCTCCCAAAAAAAACTTGCGTCTTTTGAATTTCTTATGATCCCTTCAACCCAAAACCGATCCTGGGTGGTTGCTTAGTTCCATTTTTCATCCGCAAGAGGAAAAAATCACGGTGAAACGAAAACTAGATAACGACCCAGGGTCGTTTTTGGGTTGAAACGATCAAAAGAAATTCAAAAGACGCCGCTATTTTCGGGAGGCAGCTAGTAAAGGGAGAATGTGTTACTACGTTACCCCAAGAAAGGAAAAAAATTGCACTAAAACACAACACAAAGAAAGAATATTTTAATCAGTTGAACCAGAAGATATAATCGATGAAAGACTAACAAATATTAAATGGTAACAATAAAAACCACGCACCTGAGATGCAATGCCGCAAGAGAGAAAAAGAGAGGAGGAAGACAATGACGTTATCAGAAAACAACAATGCAATGCCGCGAAGCGAGAAAAAGAAGAGGTGAAGCAAGAGAAAAAGGAGAAGAAGAAGACGCGATATCAGAAACTGAATGCCGCGAAGAGTCAGAGGTTTATTTAAAATGAAATGGGGCGTCGGTTGCAACGGCAACCGACGTCTATAGTCACATAGACGTCGGTATCTAACTAATATGACGTTCAAGTTAACATTAATATTGACTTTTTGAATACCCATTTGACGTCGGGTTTCAGGGGATCCGACGTCTAGAAGTTGAACCGATTGACATCTGATTTCCTGTCAGGGAAGTTCACGTCGGTGTCCTTCTTAGCCGACGTCTAAGTCCCTCGAGTTTTGTGAACATAATCAATTACAGGCACATAAACGTCACTTGTCATCATTACCGACGTCTACGTTGAAGAATGTTTTGTCTTCCCACCTTCCAGACAGGCCTTAGACGTCGTCGTTTGACTAAGTGACGTCTAAGCGCCTGTGAATTAGGTGATCAGCATTAATTGCAACCCAGTAAACGTCGGACCCCGTGAACACCGACGTCCATTGATTGTCTTATCACCTACCTCAGGCAATGAGAAGTCGGTTTGCGGCAGGTCCGACGTCTACAATGTCACAGACGTCGCCTTACCTTGACACTGACATCTAGTTTACCAATCTATTTACGATAATGCCACCGTACAGTCATAGATGTCGGTTTATCAGGAAACCGACGTCTATTGGGTGACGTTAAACAGCGTTTTTGCACTAGTGTTAGCAAGGTGCTCTGCTGGTCTCGTGAATAGGAGAAGCTCATGTTTCACGCGTCGATAGTCGGAGCGGTTCTCTTCGAGTTGGCAGAGTGTTCATCTTCTGGTTCGTTTGTCGAAGGAAGGTTTAATCATATTTTTATTCATTACTGTTGTAATCTGTAAAATTGTTTTTAGTGAAACTATTAATCACTTTTTATAGTGATTAACGAATGGATGTAGATTCTTTTGAATCGAACCAGTATAAAAATTACTTGTGTGATTTTTCTAGTCCCTACACTCTTTACTTTTATTTGCACATCAACTGTTCGATAAATTTTCTCTTAGAAAATTTATCTTCTGAAAACTTACCATTTTAATTTAAAAAGTGACCAAACACGTTTTCCGCTACTTAAAGTTTCTTTCCGCTACTTTAAGTTTTAATTCCGCTGCGCTATGCTCTCTAGCTGATACCAACCAACAATTGGTATCAGAGCTTGCTTTGATAGTTTTTCAAAATTTGCGAAAATGGCTGATCATAATCAAAATCTTGTATATGCCGAGGGGGCTTCTATTAACAGACCACCATTTTTTTACTAGTGATAATTATGCGTTCTGGAAAGTCAGAATGGAAATTTTTATGGGGTCTGTTGACAGAGGTATCTAGGAAGCAGTACAAAATGGTCCTTTTATTCCTAAAAGTACAGTTGATGGTGTAGAGGTAGAAAAACCATATTTTAACTGGACTACTGAAGAAAATAGACAAGCTCAGTTTGATATTAAAGCTCCTAACATGATTTCATATGTTGGTGTACTTGATGAATTTTATAGAATTTAAGTGTGTAAGACAACAAAGGAAATGTGGGAAGTCCTCAGAGTCACACATGAGGGTACAAAGGATGTGAAACACCCAAGGAAGAACACTCTCATCTAGGAGTATGGGATGTTCAGAATGCAACTTGGAGAAACTATATCTGATGTCCAAAAGCGTTTCACTCACATTGTGAACCACTTGACTGGTTTGGGTAAGACCTTTGATACTGATGAATTAAATGTCAAAATTTTGAAATCATTGGACAGGTCTTGGCAACCAAAGGTGACTGCCATTTCCGAGTCACAAAACCTCTCTCAAATGACGATGTCAATTCTATTTGGAAAGCTTCGTGAGCATGAGCTTGAACTGAAAAGATTAACTGAAGAGGATCAAGGTAAAAGGAAGACACTTGCCTTCAAATCTGAGATCTCAAAAGGCAAGAGCTTTAAAAGGTTTGAAGATGATGATTCTGATGATGAGGAGAACATGAGCCTCATGATAAAGAAATTTGCTATGTTTATGAAAGAAAAAGGTAAGGACAAATTTTGTAAAGAAAGGAGAGAAAATCAAGAATCTTCTTCAAGTGTTAAATGCTACGGATGTGGAGAAAGAGGACATATGAAAATTGAATGTCCAAAGAGCAAGAAAAGTGAAGACAAGAAGGAAAGAAAGCTTACATAGCTTGGGAAGACAATGCTCCAGCTCAACAAGCTCAAGTGATTCAGATGAAGAAGCAAATATATGTCTAATGGCTGACTCAGAAGATACTGGAAGTTAAGAACCTACTAAGTCAAAGAAGTCATTGTGGTATCTTGATAGTGGATGTTGAAGACACATGATCGGTGACAAGATTTATCTCTTTTGAGAAGAAAAAGCAAGGATTTGTAACTTATGGGGATAACAACAAAGGTAGAATCATGGGAACCGGAGACATTGGAGGAGGAAACACCTTGACTATAAGAGACGTCTTGTATGCTGAAGGCCTCAAGCATAACCTTCTAAGCATAAGTCAATTATGTGACAAAGGTCTCAAGGTAACATTTGAAAGTGATAAATGCACTGTTTATTTTAAAGATTCTACTGATATTGCTTTGCAAGGTGTTAGGCATAACAATATTTATCTAATTGATATTGAAAGTGCATCTAGTCATAGTATAACATACTCAGTTGCTAAAGAAGAAAATCCTTGGCTATGGCATAAAAGAGCTGCACAAATTCATATGTAACATTTGAATAAACTAATTTCAAAATACCTTGTAATTGGTTTGCCTAAACTGAAATTTGAGAAAGACAAATTATGCACTGCATGTCGAAAAGGTAAACAAACCAAATCTTCATTTTCATCCAAAAGCATGATTTCTACTACAAAACCTTTAGAACTTTTGCATATGGACTTATTTGGTCCGTCTAGAATTAAAAGTTTTGGTGGAAATTACTATGCTCTTGTAATTGTTGATGATTATACTAGATTTACTTGGACTTTCTTTTTAACTTTGAAAAGTGAAGCCTTTAAAGCTTTTAAATCTTTTGCTAAACCTATTCAAAATGAAAAGAATTTGAAAATCAAAACAATGAGAAGTGATCACGGTGGTGAATTTGAAAAGGAATCTTTTGAAAAATTTTGTGAAGAATATGGCATTGCACATAACTTTTCTGCACTTAGAACTCTCCAACAAAATGGTGTTGTTGAAAGGAAAAACAGATCTTTAGAAGAATTAGCTAGAACGCTTATGAATGAATCTAATGTACCAAAATATTTTTGGGCTGATGCAGTTAATACTGCATGTTATATATTGAACAAGATGCTTATTAGGCCACTTGTTAAATGCTAGAAAACAAAATGTGTCTCACTTGAAAATTTTTGGATGCAAATGCTTTGTCTTGAATAATGGTAAAGATAATCTTGGTAAATTTGATGCAAAATCTGATGAACCAATTTTCCTAGGATATTCTTTGACTATCAAAGCATACAGAGTATTCAATAGAAGAACTTTGATAATTGAAGAATCAATGCATGTTGTCTTTGATGAGATTGTAGACCTTGAGGTAAATTCTCTTGAGTCAAATAAACCTATTGCAGGTGATGAGGATTATTTAAGGGAAGCTCTTGAAGAGATGTATCTAAACGAGAAATATCCTCTGGAACTTCAAGAAAAACCTCAAGTTGTTGATCCTAAAAGCTATCAACAACCAAGAGGACTATCTTTGGACAACATCATTGGAGATATATCAAAAGGGGTAACTACTAGACACAATCTTAATAACTTCTGTCTAACTGTAGCTTTTGTGTCTCAAATAGAACCAAGAACATAAAGGAAGCTCTTCAAGATGATAAGTGGTTTGTTGCTATGCAAGAAGAGCTAAATCAATTTGAAAGGAATGAAGTTTGGGAACTTATTCCTAAGCAAGATGATTATCAAGTTATAGGAACAAAATGAATATTTAGAAACAAGCTTGATGAGGATGGAAACATCACAAAGAACAAAGCACGGCTACTTGCAAAGGGCTATTGTCAAGAGGAAGGAATAAACTATGATGAAACATATGCATCGGTAGTCAGGTTAGAAGCAATTAGATTATTACTTGCATATGCATCTTTGATGAAATTTAAATTATATCAAATAGATGTGAAAAGTGCTTTTTTCAATGGTTTTATAAAAGAGGAAGTGTATGCTAGTCAACCTCCTGGTTTTGAGGATTTCAAATTTCCTGATCATGTTTACAAATTGAAAAAGGCTATGTATGGTCTTAAACAAGCACCTAGGTCTTGGTATGAAAGACTTAGTACCTTCTTAATTGATAATGACTTTTCTAGAGGTAAGGTCGATTCAACCTTGTTTACTAAGAAAGTAGGTAAACATATCCTGATTGTGCAAGTTTACGTAGATGATATTATATTTGGGTCAACTGATAATTCTTTGTGTGAAGAATTTGCACAAATAATGCATGGTGAGTTTGACATGTCTATGATGGGTGAACTGAATTTCTTTTTAGGATTACAAATAAAGCAAATGAATGGAGGTACCTTTATCTCCCAAACGAAATATTATAGGGAAGTTCTTAAGAAATTTGGTATGGATAATTGCAAAGAAGTAAATACACCTATGGCAACTTCGTGCTATTTAGATAACGATGAATCTGGAGAAGGAGTAAATGAAACTATGTTTAGAGGTATGATAGGATCTTTACTGCACCTAACTGCTAGTAGACCAGATATTATGCAAAGTGTATGTATGTGTGCTAGGTACCAAGCCAATCCTAAAGAATCTCATTTGACTGCTGTCAAGAGAATCTTAAAATATCTTAAGAGACCACATTCGAAAGGGAGATTGTCAGATTGAATACATTGACACTTTACATCAATTAGCTGATATCTTTACCAAAGCACTACCTAAAGATAGATTCTATGAGCTTAGAAAAGAGTTAGGAGTGTTAGATATATCTTAGGTTCAAAATTTATGACATTTTCTCAAATTTTTGTAAAATCAGTGTTTTTAATCGATTATCACAGAGTAATAATCGATTATTTTTGGCTTCTGGAAATCCTTAATCACAGATAATCGATTATCCAATAGAATAATCGATTATTTCAACTCAAATCCAAATCTGAACATTTATGATTAAATAATGGATTATCTTCATCCATAATCAATTATCACACAATTTTTGGGAAGTGACTTTTGAGTAGATAATCGATTATCTCTAGCAATAATTGATTATCACGCGAACAGTTTCAAAAATAGTCATTGGAGAGCCATAACGGCTATAAACGGCCAGAAACGGCTAATTTTTCCATTTTTCTTATAAATAGCCCCCTATAATCGATTAATGGTAACTTCTTTGCACCCAAAAACTACTGAAATCAAATCTAAATCAAAAAATCTCTCCATTTCTCTTTATTTTCTCAAAGTCTCATTACTTCAAACTCCTTTCATGGCTGAACCAAGAAGACATTGTCGCAAAACTACTGGTGCCTCTTCTTCTTCTCAACCACGACCTGCAACCATTGATGGGTGGATTCCGGATCAAGAAAAACATGCGGATTATGTCAAATTTTGGCAAGAGAGGTGAATCATGGTGGTAAAGTATATTCGCCTTGACTTTTATCTTTTCTATGGATTTCAGTTTCCAGATCTTTTTGCTGGTCAAGGTCTCACATACTTAGTGGAGCAAAAATGTTGCATTTATCTCGATCTCATAAGAGTCTTCTACTTCCACTTGAGATATCGAGACGGGATTATATCCACCAAAGTGAAAGGCTTCCGCATAATTTTGGATAATGACATGTGGACCAACGTTGCTCAACTTACCATTTTGGATGATGTTGTGGAAGTTCATATTGGAGTTCCAGACTTCAACCGACTGTTGGCCTTTCAATCTTTCTTGCGCCATCCTGAACAGCAGACTAACCGTAGGCAATTGCTTGTTGGTGGTTTTAAAGTTGAAGAGAGGATGACCCACTACTTAATTGTGTGGATATTGTGTCCAAGAGCCACCAACCATGCTCAATGCTCTGAGCAGGATCTGCTTCTTCTGTATGGGATCTTAAATCACATACATATTGATTGGCCTGCTCTTATTGCTGAAACCATGGTAAAAGCTAAGAAATATTATTCCTATCATTTTCCTTATGCTCTTCTCATATCTAGAATCCTAGAATACAAAGGAGTTAATGTGGAAGGCGAACTCGTTCAAACTATTCAACCTATTGGTTCTGAAATTGGAGAAACCACTTTTCGCCAAATGGGATTTGTTACTCGAGGAAATGCAATTGTGCATAAAGATGATAATCATTCTGATGCTGATGAAGAAGAAGACATGGATGCTCATGTGGCAAACCCAGTTAGTGTTGTTGCTCCTTCTGATGTTGGTCCATCTAACATGCCTTCATCTTCCTCACTTGCCTTGGAAGAACATTTTGCTAGATTATCTAAACAATTAGAGGGTATGAGTCTAGCCAAGAAAACTCACTTTGAAGAAATTTATGAATGACAGTAAGCTCATGACGAATACGTGGTTGATCAATTTCTTGATCTTGATGTTCACCTAACCAACATTGAAACTCATCTAAACATTCAACCACCTGAGAGATCCCCTAGCCCTGAGTTTTAGAAATAGGTTTCTATGTTAGTATGTTTTGTTATTTGATTGTTGATGCTTCTATGTTTTGTTTCTAGTATGTTTCTATTTATGATGCTAATGTACTCCTTTCCTTTATGAATAAAATGATCTTTTGTTTTTCATAACATACATTGTTTAATTGAGGGGGAGATCATATTAAGGGGGAGCTTTTCTACATTGATCTTTTTGCTTATGATCAAAAAGGGGCAGAAGTATAATATAAGTTGATACAGGTATTACTAACTCTGTTATTGTCTGCTAGCTTTGTATGTTTTTCCAAAGTTGCTTTTAAAAACTTGAATTTTTGATCATCATCAAAAAGGGGGAGATTGTTACCAATGAGGAACATTGGTAAATCTTGAAGTAAATTGTTTTGATGATGCTACAAGAAGTTTAACCTAAAGAAGATATTAGAAATATTTTTTAAAGCACTTTGTAGAAAATAAATGTAGTAGGAATGTCCTTAAAATATGTAAAACTTGTATTTTAGATAATGTACTGAAATAATCGATTATTTGAAGCAATAATCGATTATCATGAGTCTTTCAGGAATAGTCGATTATCACTCCAAATAATCGATTATCACAAGTCTGGTTTTGAAAAACTGCCTAAGTTATTTTGAAAAACCTGTAACGGACTTGAATAATCGATTATCATTTACGATAATAGATTACTACTGGCAGTTGGGACTTGACCTTTGATATTCAGACTGGCTGGTTATATATTGGACTTCTGAGAACTTTAGAAGCAACATTGTTGAACAGAAAATGTTTTGGAGAATACTGTTTGTCAGAGGAAGTTCTCAAAAGCTTTTGTTCAATTCCCTTGCTTGTTCTCGTGAATAGAAGAAGCTCGCATTTTGTGTGTCGATAGTCGGAGCGGTTCTCTTCAAGTTAGCAAGGTGTTCTGCCCGGTCTCGTGAATAGGAGAAGCTCACGTTTTGTGCATCGGTAGTCGGAGCAGTTCTCTTCGAGTTGGCAGAGTGTTCATCTTCCGGTTCGTTCGTCGAAGGAAGGTTTATCATATTTTTATTCATTACTGTTGTAATCTATAAAGTTGTTTTTAGTGAAACTGCTAATCACTTTTTATAGTGATTAACGACTGAACGTAGATTCTTTTGAATCGAACTAATATAAAAATTACTTGTGTGATTTTTCTACTCCTACTCTCTTTACTCTTATTTGCACATCAACTGTTCGATAAATTTTCTCTTAGAAAATTTATTTTCTGAAAACTGACCATTTTAATTTAAAAAGTGACCGAACATGTTTTCCGCTACTTTAAGTTTCTTTCTGCTACTTTAAGTTTGTATTCTGCTACCTTATACTCTCTAGCTGATACCAACCAACAAAAGGTACTCATCTCAATATTTGTGGTTTCCTTTCAAAATAGTCCTCGACATGGTGAAGTACCTGAAAAACACTAGAAGGAGGGGGTTAAATAGTGTTATAGGAAAACTCGTTGCCAAAGAGATAATTTAACAGCCTTGTCATGGGTTAAAGGATGTATATAAGTTGTTAAACACGTGACTTGAAAGTTCTATTCAAACTACATTTTCTCAAATAAATTGTTTTCAATCGTTTATTTAAATCTACTGTAGCGTTTTGATAAAGATAGCTCCTTAATAAAATAAGTGTTTAATGACAAGAGCTTTTACAACCAGTTAAGATAATAAACAACTGCAGGGTTCGTAAGAGAAGTGTTTAGTAAGATTGAAGCAATAAAAAATTATTTTTATACTTTTTCACTCCACTAAGTTACGAGACCTCTTAGAGGGTTCCACTATAATCCTCTACAAGATTACAATTGAGTATTCTTGGTATCACTTAGTCAATCCAAGTAACTCGGTTACTCTAACTAGAAATATGTTTCACCCACTCCTAGTTATACAATATTCTTCACCACTCCTTGTATCCCTAGACACTCCTAATATCTTCCTAATACACTATCTAGCTGAGTTTCACCCACTCTTGGTTTCCAATAAACAAACTTGTCTAGCTACCATTTAATCCCACCGAGTTAAAGGCTAAGTGTTTGAATTCTCTTCAGAATTTGCAATCGATTAGATCCCTTATAAGTCCTTAGATTGTTGCTCTCACAGAGAGGATATGTTTATAATATAATTCAATCTAACATACTCTTAGAGTTTTCTCTCTTCTTACAATTAATAAGATTATGATTCTATGAAGTTTGAGAGTATTTTCTTTCCTTTTAAGCTTGTTTTTCTTCTCAGATATTTTCTTTCATGTTCATGTGCTTATTCTATTGCTCTTCTCTTCAGAGATCTTCAATTTATAGGTTTCAAGACAATATCCATTGGATAATACTTACTTTGATCTTCGGATCTTCTTAGCCTTGTCGTAGGTGGCAAACGTAGATTAAAGTCAACTTGTAAGAGTAGACATGCTTTCTCATTACTTTCTCAAAAGTAAGTAGTACAAAATTTCTAGCACGACTTTTAATGAAAAGAAAATTTCGTGAATGTCTTCTTTGTCTCTAATGTCTACTTCCGATATGTGTATCGTAGAGCAAGTGGATGTTTGACATAAGTAATCTACATTGAGTAGATTAGATATTCATATAATTAGATAAGTCATTTTTCTTATCACTTTTGTTGTTTTTTAATGTTGCTCATTTAATGTCATTTAATGTAAGTCCAAAAATATTGTAACTTTTTCAAATTTTCTACTACTTTAGTAGGACTTGATCATTTTAAGAATTCTTGTAAACATAAAAAGTATTTCACGAGTGTTTCATCATTGGATGAAAACTTCGTTTAGTATAGGTATCATTTAGCCTTTTGCGAGGTTTTTCCTAACAGCGCCTTGTTTAATGATTTGTCGTTTAGTTAAAAACGTGTTTAGCAAAATATCTTCAACATATGTTTTTGGAATAATGTTTGTACCTTTAGCACGTTTACCAAAAACATCATTTTATACCTTAGAGTGAGAGTTTGTCTAACATTTTTTATCAAAGCATTAGCATGAGTGCATTTGGCAAAACTCTCATTGACACATTTGTAAGAAATTCATTTTGTAGTATGTGTGTTTTCTAAAGTTTTTCTCAAGGTGTTTAGATTTCACAAACCTTATTGATAAAACATTTGTCTTTTAACTATGTTATTTTTCCAAATATCACACTATCATATGTTCATTTCGTTTGATGTTGTTTGCTAAACTTCAAAACATATGAGGACATTTAGACAATTTAGTCTTATAGACAATCTTGTCTTAACACATGGTTCCTAAAGACCTATTCACAACCTCAGTTTGTCCATCGGTTTAGGGGTGGCTAAAGGTGGAAAATTGAAGCTTGGTTCCTATCCTAAACAAAACTGTTTTCCAAAAATGGCTACGAAACTTGGTATCCCTATCAGATACAATGGTCCTAGGCAATTCGTGGAGTTTCACCAAACTTGGTGTCCCTCTTTTGAGCACTCTTCGGTCTGACTGTCCCTTTTCGGCAACAGACACAAACATCTTCTTCTCAACAACCTATTGTAGAGGACATTTTTAACCTCCAAACACAAGTAGCAACCCATGATCAACAACTCCAACAGATGATCGCTCAATTTCAAGGCTTTATTGGCGCCATAATGCAGTACCTTCTGCCTCTGGCATTCGCAACTGCACAACAATTTTTTCAATCCCAAAATCAGCCACAAACTAATGTTCAACCACAACATGATCAACCACAATAGCAACTACCGCATCAACCACAAGATCAACCACAAGATGGAAATGATTATCAGGATTATTAGTCATGTTTAGAGTAGGGCATGTATGACTCTAAAAATTATTTATATCCCTCAAGGACTTATTTGTTCTAATTGAAAATCATCTAAACAATATTATTATGTATTAATGTTAAATGTTTGTGTGTGGGTTAAGACTTACTTTATATGTCAATTGTATAAATGAATATAATGGGCAGGTCTTGTGAAATGGTTGTTGGTGGATTAAGAATTAATTTATTTATCAATTGTGTGAATGGATATGGGCAAATCTGTTACTCACGCTACTGTGATGCAAAATTTTTCTACAATCCTTTAACGCTATTACATACGGATAATCTGTATGTAAGTTACATACGAATAATGTGTATGTACGTTATATACAGATTATCCGTATGCAAGTTACAAACGGATAATCCGTAAATAATCTGTATGTAAGTTACACTATTTTGACACTGTCATGTGTTGTTAAGCATAGACTGTCTTTTTAAAAAAACAAAATTGAAAATCTGACAGTTAGAATGGTTGAGAGATTTTGAATTTGAGGTTTCTCTTTTACCCTCATTCCTTTTTCATCAAATTTAGTCATTCCTTCTTGTTTCTTCTCATTTCTCCATCATCGGTCTCATTATCCTCGCTCCTTCCTTCCTTTCGTTTCGGCGGTAGATCTCGTTGGCTATCTTGGATGATTCCGTTGTTGCACTATTCTCGTGGTTTGGTGTTTGTGGTGTTGTGTGTGTCTTCGAGGAGCCATGGATGCTTCCACTCAGCATGGTCCTTCGATGAGTAAGGTAAGTTTTTTGTTCCTTAGGTCCGTTTTGTTTATGGGTATTTGGTGGTTCTTTCCTTCCTTGGTGCATTTTGTTTTTGGATATTTCATTGTTCGTTTTGGGTTCCTTCAAGTAATAAGGTAAATTTTTTCTTCTTAGTCCGTTTGTCTAGAGGGAAAAATAGCCTTTCCGTTTTTGGGTATTTCGTTGTTAAAGTTGTTCTTGTTTTAGGGTTTTGAATTTTTTGGTAGTTTCGTTTGTGGTTGATGCAGTTGACGGTTTGGCACTCGTTTTCCACGAACTATATTTCAACTTTGAACAAGCAATTGATGTTGGTGCAATGAATGATGACAAGGATGAGCAACCAAGCCACAAAATGAAAGATGAGAAACCAACTTCAGCAAAGAAGCTATTGAAACAAAATCTGAAAGAGAGTGTCATGCGTACCATGGAGCATCAACAAAGTCTAGTTGCAGAGCTTAAAAGGAAGGTTCTTTTGTTGGAGCAAGAGGTTGCTTATGAGAAAACTAGACGAAGAAGACCAGAGGACGGTAGATATAGTGTGCCACGTGAAGAACCTTCCATCTCCCTGGGAGGCATCTCCACGGGAGGCATGTCCACTAATCCAGCTCCAATGAAGACTTTTGTGAGGATGGAGTCACGAAAGCGTTTCAAGAGCATAGCTCTTAGGACTCCTTTTACTGGATCTCTTAGAATAAAAAATGTGTGACATTAATAAATGTTTGTTGAGTGGTTTTAATGTAAAATTAGTCTCGTTGTTACTATTCACAGATGTTCTGTTATTTCAAATGTAATGACTGTTGCAGTAAACATATATTGTTATGTTACAATTGAATTGATGTTGTTGAATTAATGTTGTTGGCATTGCGAATTAATGTTACAATTGAATTGTTAAATATTAAAATTTACATATATTTTTAGTGTTGATGGATTTAATGGACAAAAGAAACAATGCATGTGGACATANGATCCACTTAAGTTGCTCAAATCATTAACATGGATCAATTCCTTCATCCTTGGGTGCCCAAACATGACCTCCAACACTCTCAACACAGTTTAGCAACAATTTCCACCAACATGCATTGAACTCATGGGAAAAAATCACATATATCATATTCGGTCCCCTGTGTTATAAAAACTAGTTCTTTCAGTTCAACTTTTTGTACAAATTCTCTATTTCACTTGCGTAAACGTTTATAGTGGCCTGTAAACGTTTACCAGTGCCTTTTTTCAACCATAACTCAAACCACTCCACTTAAGTTGCTNAAATCACTAACATGGCTCAATTCCTTGATCCTTGGGTGCCCAAACATGACCTCCAACACTCTCAACAAAGTTTACCAACAATTTCCACCAACATGGATCAATTCCTTCATCCTTGGGTGCC